>NW_026779182.1:0-85000 GCF_030144855.1 Hypanus sabinus
CTCACTCGCTCTCTCACTCTCTCTCACTCTCTCTCTCCCTTCTCGCGCTCTCTCCGTGTCTCTCTCTCTCACTCTCTCTCTCTCTCTCTCACTCTCTCGCACTCTCTCTCTCTCTCTCACTCACTCTCTCGCACACTCTCTCCCCCTCCCTATCTCTCTCTCTCTCTCTCTCACTCACTCACTCGCTCAATCTCTTGCCCCCTCCCACAACCGCTGGCTCTCATGGATATTGTATATAATTAGCAGGCGTCAGGGAGCCGCTATCGATATGCGGGAGACTCCCGGAATTTCCCGGACGGGTGGGTTGGCAGGGTTCGTTGGTGAATGGTGGTTTGGATGGGGGTGGAGGGGGAAGATCTGCGGAGCCTGGATCAGAGCGAGACCAGGCCTCAGGAAGTGGCATCGCCTGCTCGTGGTCACCTGGGTCGGGTCATCGGAGCCGGTACAGGAGGGGGAAGATCTGCGGAGCCTGGATCAGAGCGAGACCAGGCCTCAGGATGTGGCATCGCCTGCTCGTGGTCACCTGGGTCGGGTCATCGGAGCCGGTACAGGAGGTGTCAGAGCTGCTCCGGAGCCTGGATCAGAGCAAGACCAGGCCTCAGGATGTGGCATCGCCTGCTCGTGGTCACCTGGGTCGGATCATCGGAGCCGGTACAGGAGGTGTCAGAGCTGCTCCGGAGCCTGGATCAGAGGGAGACCAGGCCTCAGGATGTGGCATCGCCTGCTCGCTGGGTCGGGTCATCGGAGCCGGTACAGGAGGTGTCAGAGCTGCTCCGGAGCCTGGATCAGAGCAAGACCAGGCCTCAGGATGTGGCATCGCCTGCTCGTGGTCACCTGGGTCGGGTCATCAGAGCAGGTACAGGAGGTGTCAGAGCTGCTCCGGAGCCTGGATCAGAGCGAGACCAGGCCTCAGGATGTGGCATCGCCTGCTCGTGGTCACCTGGGTCGGGTGATCGGAACCGGTACAGGAGGTGTCAGAGCTGCTCCGGAGCCTGGATCAGAGCAAGACCAGGCCTCAGGATGTGGCATCGCCTGCTCGTGGTCACCTGGGTAGTGTGATCGGAGCCGGTACAGGAGGTGTCAGAGCTGCTCCGGAGCCTGGATCAGAGCGAGACCAGGCCTCAGGATGTGGCATCGCCTGCTCGTGGGCACCTGGGTCGGGTGATCGGAGCCGGTACAGGAGGTGTCAGAGCTGCTCCGGAGCCTGGATCAGAGCGAGACCAGGCCTCAGGATGTGGCATCGCCTGCTCGTGGTCACCTGGGTCGGGTGATCGGAGCTAGTACAGGAGGTGTCAGAGCTGCTCCGGAGCCTGGATCAGAGCGAGACCAGGCCTCAGGATGTGGCATCGCCTGCTCGTGGTCACCTGGGTTGGGTGATCGGAGCCGGTACAGGCGGTGTCAGAGCTGCTCCGGAGCCTGGATCAGAGCAAGAGCAGGCCTCAGGATGTGGCATCACCTGCTCGTGGTCACCTGGGTCGGGTGATCGGAGCCGGTACAGGAGGTGTCAGAACTGCTCCGGAACCTGGATCAGAGCGAGACCAGGCCTCAGGATGTGGCCTCGCCTGCTCGTGGTCACCTGGGTCGGGTCATCGGAGCCGGTACAGGAGGTGTCAGAGCTGCTCCGGAGCCTGGATCAGAGCAAGACCAGGCCTCAGGATGTGGCATCGCCTGCTCGTGGTCACCTGGGTCGGGTCATCGGAGCCGGTACAGGAGGTGTCAGAGCTGCTCCGGAGCCTGGATCAGAGCAAGACCAGGCCTCAGGATGTGGCATCGCCTGCTCGTGGTCACCTGGGTCGGGTCATCGGAGCCGGTACAGGAGGTGTCAGAGCTGCTCCGGAGCCTGGATCAGAGCGAGACCAGGCCTCAGGGTGTGGCATCGCCTGCTCGTGGTCACCTGGGTCGGGTCATCGGAGCCGGTACAGGAGGTGTCAGAGCTGCTCCAGAGCCTGGATCAGAGCAAGACCAGGCCTCAGGATGTGGCCTCGCCTGCTCGTGGTCACCTGGGTCGGGTGATCGGAGCCGGTACAGGAGGTGTCAGAGCTGCTCCGGAGCCTGGATCAGAGCAAGACCAGGCCTCAGGATGTGGCCTCGCCTGCTCGTGGTCACCTGGGTCGGGTCATCGGAGCCGGTACAGGAGGAGTCAGAGCTGCTCCAGAGCCTGGATCAGAGCGAGACCAGGCCTCAGGATGTGGCATCGCCTGCACGTGGTCACCTGGGTCGGGTGATCGGAGCCGGTACAGGAGGTGTCAGAGCTGCTCCGGAGCCTGGATCAGAGCGAGACCAGGCCTCAGGATGTGGCATCGCCTGCTCGTGGTCACCTGGGTCGAGCCATCGGAGCCGGTACAGGAGGTGTCAGAGCTGCACCGGAGCCTGCATCAGAGCGAGACCAGGCCTCAGGATGTGGCATCGCCTGCTCATGGTCACCTGGGTCGGGTCATCGGAGCCGGTACAGGAGGTTTCAGAGCTGCTCCAGAGCCTGGATCAGAGCGAGACCAGGCCTCAGGATGTGGCATCGCCTGCTCGTGGTCACCTGGGTAGTGTGATTGGAGCTGGTACAGGAGGTGTCAGAGCTGCTCCGGAGCCTGGATCAGAGCGAGACCAGGCCTCAGGATGTGGCATCGCCTGCTCGCGGTCACCTGGGTATAGTGATCGGTGCCGGTACAGGAGGTGTCAGAGCTGCTCCGGAGCCTGGATCAGAGCAAGACCAGGCCTCAGGATGTGGCATCGCCTGCTCGTGGTCACCTGGGTCAGGTCATCGGATCCGGTACAGGAGGTGTCAGAGCTGCTCCGGAGCCTGGATCAGAGCAAGACCAGGCCTCAGGATGTGGCATCGCCTGTTCGTGGTCACCTGGGTCGGGTCATTGGAGCCGGTACAGGAGGTGTCAGAGCTGCTCCGGAGCCTGGATCAGAGCAAGACCAGGCCTCAGGATGTGGCATCGCCTGCTCGTGGTCACCTGGGTCGGGTCATCGGAGCCGGTACAGGAGGTGTCAGAGCTGCTCCGGAGCCTGGATCAGAGCGACACCAGGCCTCAGGATGTGGCATCGCCTGCTCGTGGTCACCTGGGTCGGGTCATCGGAGCCGGTACAGGAGGTGTCAGAGCGGCTCCGGAGCCTGGATCAGAGCAAGACCAGGCCTCAGGTTGTGGCATCGCCTGCTCGTGGTCACCTGGGTCGGGTCATCGGAGCCGGTACAGGAGGTGTCAGCGCTGCTCCGGAGCCTGGATCAGAGCGAGACCTGGCCTCAGGATGTGGCATCGCCTGCTCGTGGTCACCTGGGTCGGGTCATCGGCCGGTGCAGGATGTGTCAGAGCTGCTCCGGAGCCTGGATCAGAGCGAGACCAGGCCTCAGGATGTGGCATCGCATGCTCGTGGTCACCTGGGTCGGGTCATCGGAGCCGGTACAGGCGGTGTCAGAGCTGCTCCGGAGCCTGGATCAGAGCAAGACCAGGCCTCAGGATGTGGCATCGCCTGCTCGTGGTCACCTGGGTCGGGTCATCGGAGCCGGTACATGTGTCAGAGCTGCTCCGGAGCCTGGATCAGAGCGAGACCAGGCCTCAGGATGTGGCATCGCCTGCTCGTGGTCACCTGCGTCGGGTCATCGGAGCCGGTACAGGAGGTGTCAGAGCTGCTCCGGAGCCTGGATCAGAGCGAGACCAGGCCTCAGGATGTGGCATCGCCTGCTCGTGGTCACCTGGGTCGGGTCATCGGAGCCGGTACAGGAGGTGTCAGAGCTGCTCCGGAGCCTGGATCAGAGCAAGACCAGGCCTCAGGATGTGGCATCGCCTGCTCGTGGTCACCTGGGTCGGGTCATCGGCCGGTGCAGGATGTGTCAGAGCTGCTCCGGAGCCTGGATCAGAGCGAGACCAGGCCTCAGGATGTGGCATTGCCTGCTCGTGGTCACCTGGGTCGGGTCATCGGAGCCGGTACAGGCGGTGTCAGAGCTGCTCCGGAGCCTGGATCAGAGCAAGACCAGGCCTCAGGATGTGGCATCGCCTGCTCGTGGTCACCTGGGTCGGGTCATCGGAGCCGGTACAGGAGGTGTCAGAGCTGCTCCGGAGCCTGGATCAGAGCAAGAGCAGGCCTCAGGATGTGGCATCACCTGCTCGTGGTCACCTGGGTCGGGTGATCGGAGCCGGTACAGGAGGTGTCAGAGCTGCTCCGGAGCCTGGATCAGAGCAAGACCAGGCCTCAGGATGTAGCCTCGCCTGCTCGTGGTCACCTGGGTCGGGTCATCGGAGCCGGTACAGGAGGTGTCAGAGCTGCTCCGGAGCCTGGATCAGAGCGAGACCAGGCCTCAGGATGTGGCATCGCCTGCTCGTGGTCACCTGGGTCGGGTCATCGGAGCCAGTACAGGAGGTGTCAGAGCTGCTCCGGAGCCTGGATCAGAGCGAGACCAGGCCTCAGGATGTGGCATCGCCTGCTCGTGGTCACCTGGGTCGGGTCATCGGAGCCGGTACAGGAGGTGTCAGAGCTGCTCCGGAGCCTGGATCAGAGCAAGACCAGGCCTCAGGATGTGGCATCGCCTGCTTGTGGTCACCTGGGTCGGTTGATCGGAGCCGGTACAGGAGGTGTCAGAGCTGCTCCGGAGCCTGGATCAGAGCGAGACCAGGCCTTAGGATGTGGCATCGCCTGCTCGTGGTCACCTGGGTAGGGTCATCGGAGCCGGTACAGGAGGTGTCAGAGCTGCTCCGGAGCCTGGATCAGAGCGAGACCAGGCCTCAGGATGTGGCATCGCCTGCTCGTGGTCACCTGGGTCGGGTCATCGGAGCCGGTACATGTGTCAGAGCTGCTCCGGAGCCTGGATCAGAGCGAGACCAGGCCTCAGGATGTGGCATCGCCTGCTCGTGGTCACCTGCGTCGGGTCATCGGAGCCGGTACAGGAGCTGTCAGAGCTGCTCCGGAGCCTGGATCAGAGCGAGACCAGGCCTCAGGATGTGGCATCGCCTGCTCGTGGTCACCTGGGTCGGGTCATCGGAGCCGGTACAGGAGGTGTCAGAGCTGCTCCGGAGCCTGGATCAGAGCAAGACCAGGCCTCAGGATGTGGCATCGCCTGCTCGTGGTCACCTGGGTCGGGTCATCGGCCGGTGCAGGATGTGTCAGAGCTGCTCCGGAGCCTGGATCAGAGCGAGACCAGGCCTCAGGATGTGGCATCGCCTGCTCGTGGTCACCTGGGTCGGGTCATCGGAGCCGGTACAGGCGGTGTCAGAGCTGCTCCGGAGCCTGGATCAGAGCAAGACCAGGCCTCAGGATGTGGCATCGCCTGCTCGTGGTCACCTGGGTCGGGTCATCGGAGCCGGTACAGGAGGTGTCAGAGCTGCTCCGGAGCCTGGATCAGAGCAAGAGCAGGCCTCAGGATGTGGCATCACCTGCTCGTGGTCACCTGGGTCGGGTGATCGGAGCCGGTACAGGAGGTGTCAGAGCTGCTCCGGAGCCTGGATCAGAGGAAGACCAGGCCTCAGGATGTAGCCTCGCCTGCTCGTGGTCACCTGGGTCGGGTCATCGGAGCCGGTACAGGAGGTGTCAGAGCTGCTCCGGAGCCTGGATCAGAGCGAGACCAGGCCTCAGGATGTGGCATCGCCTGCTCGTGGTCACCTGGGTCGGGTCATCGGAGCCGGTACAGGAGGTGTCAGAGCTGCTCCGGAGCCTGGATCAGAGCGAGACCAGGCCTCAGGATGTGGCATCGCCTGCTCGTGGTCACCTGGGTCGGGTCATCGGAGCCGGTACAGGAGGTGTCAGAGCTGCTCCGGAGCCTGGATCAGAGCAAGACCAGGCCTCAGGATGTGGCATCGCCTGCTTGTGGTCACCTGGGTCGGTTGATCGGAGCCGGTACAGGAGGTGTCAGAGCTGCTCCGGAGCCTGGATCAGAGCGAGACCAGGCCTTAGGATGTGGCATCGCCTGCTCGTGGTCACCTGGGTAGGGTCATCGGAGCCGGTACAGGAGGTGTCAGAGCTGCTCCGGAGCCTGGATCAGAGCGAGACCAGGCCTCAGGATGTGGCATCGCCTGCTCGTGGTCACCTGGGTCGGGTCATCGGAGCCGGTACATGTGTCAGAGCTGCTCCGGAGCCTGGATCAGAGCGAGACCAGGCCTCAGGATGTGGCATCGCCTGCTCGTGGTCACCTGCGTCGGGTCATCGGAGCCGGTACAGGAGGTGTCAGAGCTGCTCCGGAGCCTGGATCAGAGCGAGACCAGGCCTCAGGATGTGGCATCGCCTGCTCGTGGTCACCTGGGTCGGGTCATCGGAGCCGGTAAAGGAGGTGTCAGAGCTGCTCCGGAGCCTGGATCAGAGCAAGACCAGGCCTCAGGATGTGGCATCGCCTGCTCGTGGTCACCTGGGTCGGGTCATCGGAGCCGGTACAGGAGGTGTCAGAGCTGCTCCGGAGCCTGGATCAGAGCGAGACCAGGCCTCAGGATGTGGCATCGCCTGCTCGTGGTCACCTGCGTCGGGTCATCGGAGCCGGTGCAGGAGGTGTCAGAGCTGCTCTGGAGCCTGGATCAGAGCGAGACCAGGCCTCAGGATGTGGCATCGCCTGCTCGTGGTCACCTGGGTCGGGTCATCGGAGCCGGTACAGGAGGTGTCAGAGCTGCTCCGGAGCCTGGATCAGAGCGAGACCAGGTCTCAGGATGTGGCATCGCCTGCTCGTGGTCACCTGGGTCGGGTGATCGGAGCCGGTACAGGAGGTGTCAGAGCTGCTCCGGAGCCTGGATCAGAGCGAGACCAGGCCTCAGGATGTGGCATCGCCTGCTCGTGGTCACCTGGGTCGAGCCATCGGAGCCGGTGCAGGAGGTGTCAGAGCTGCACCGGAGCCTGGATCAGAGCGAGACCAGGTCTCAGGATGTGGCATCGCCTGCTCGTGGTCACCTGGGTCGGGTCATCGGAGCCGGTACAGGAGGTGTCAGAGCTGCTCCGGAGCCTGGATCAGAGCGAGACCAGGCCTCAGGATGTGGCATCGCCTGCTCGTGGTCACCTGGGTCGGGTGATCGGAGCCGGTACAGGAGGTGTCAGAGCTGCTCCGGAGCCTGGATCAGAGCGAGACCAGGCCTCAGGATGTGGCATCGCCTGCTCGTGGTCACCTGGGTCGGGTGATCGGAGCCGGTACAGGAGGTGTCAGAGCTGCTCCGGAGCCTGGATCAGAGCGAGACCTGGCCTCAGGATGTGGCATCGCCTGCTCGTGGTCACCTGGGTCGGGTCATCGGAGCCGGTACAGGAGGTGTCAGAGCTGCTCCGGAGCCTGGATCAGAGCGAGACCAGGCCTCAGGATGTGGCATCGCCTGCTCGTGGTCACCTGGGTCGGGTGATCGGAGCCGGTACAGGAGGTGTCAGAGCTGCTCCGGAGCCTGGATCAGAGCGAGACCAGGCCTCAGGATGTGGCATCACCTGCTCGTGGTCACCTGGGTCGGGTGATCGGAGCCGGTACAGGAGGTGTCAGAGCTGCTCCGGAGCCTGGATCAGAGCAAGACCAGGCCTCAGGATGTGGCATCGCCTGCTCGTGGTCACCTGGGTCGGGTCATCGGAGCCAGTACAGGAGGTGTCAGAGCTGCTCCGGAGCCTGGATCAGAGCGAGACCAGGCCTCAGGATGTGGCATCGCCTGCTCGTGGTCACCTGGGTCGGGTCATCGGAGCCGGTACAGGAGGTGTCAGAGCTGCTCCGGAGCCTGGATCAGAGCAAGACCAGGCCTCAGGATGTGGCATCGCCTGCTCATGGTCACCTGGGTCGGGTCATCAGAGCCGGTAGAGGAGGTGTCAGAGCTGCTCCCGAGCCTGGATCAGAGAGAGACCAGGTCTCAGGATGTGGCATCGCCTGCTCGTGGTCACCTGGGTCGGGTCATCGGAGCCGGTACAGGAGGTGTCAGAGCTGCTCCGGAGCCTGGATCAGAGCAAGACCAGGCCTCAGGATGTGGCATCGCCTGCTCGTGGTCACCTGGGTCGGGTCATCGGAGCCGGTACAGGAGGTGTCAGAGCTGCTCCGGAGCCTTGATCAGAGCAAGACCAGGCCTCAGGATGTGGCATCGCCTGCTCGTGGTCACCTGGGTAGGGTCATCGGAGCCGGTACAGGAGGTGTCAGAGCTGCTCCGGAGCCTGGATCAGAGCAAGACCAGGCCTCAGGATGTGGCATCGCCTGCTCGTGGTCACCTGGGTCAGGTCATCGGAGCCGGTACAGGAGGCTTTGGAGATGCCCTCAGTGTTCACTCAGCAGGGCCAAGCTGTTTCGATATCGACTGCTGACTGCTGCGGTTTCATGGGGCCTAAGGGTCTTCCTCCTGTGACTACGTTTCGCCGCTGTCTTGTGTGTGCCGTGTGGAGTGTGGCCTCGGGCCGCGGTGTGGCCTGTTTGCTGCTGTCCAGGCCAGAGGCGTCAGAGTCTGTGCTGCCCTCCCGTGTTTACCCAGCAGAAGCCAAGTTGTGATGTCTTCAACTGCGGACTGCTGCAACATACATGTGCGGCCTCAGGGGACTGGGCCATCTTGTTTCCTGTGTCACTGTACGTTACCGCTATACTACACGCGCCCTGTCCTGTGTTGTGACTGTTGGTATTACGGTTCGTATCTTGGTCCCGGAGTAACGACGTTCCGCTTGGCTGCATTCACGGGTAATCTCACAGGTGTGGGTGAACTACAGTTCAACTGGAACCCGTTCAGACCAAACTTCAGAATGGGGGAGAAATTTGGCCGAGGAATGATATAGTTGGTGCCAGATGGGGTGGTTTGAATACCTCGGAGATTGCTGATTCCCCCGGGGCTTCTCGTGCACAACCGCCTCTGAGAATCGTGTCGCTCAGCACATCGGACCTCGGGCTCTGGCCCTGATAGTGCGACCGATGACCGGCAACGCTGGCAACGCCCACCGGCGGGGGGGCAGGCCTCAGCACAACCCTTCGCTAGTCTCCGTTGTCAACGCAAACACCGGATCTCACCGCCGGTTTCGGTGTACACGTGATAAACAACTCTGACGTCTAAACTCTGGCGTCAGCTGACGGTGCGAGCTCCACGCCGGCTTCTGACCGGAGGTTTAACTCTGGGTAGCGGAAAATCACGCTCTGTCGTTGCTGCTGCCAGGTCGGAGGCTACCCTGACAGAATACAAGGCCTCGCTCCTCCAACCTGAGTGTGGCCTTCCGGGAGAGGCGACCCCTCCGGGGGAGGCGGCACGTCCCCTGCGTCTCTGTCGGGCTCCGGTGCCCCCGGCCCGGCCTCCTGTATGTCGGCGAGACCCGACGCAGATCGGGAGACCGCTTCCCCGAGCAACTTCGGTCCGCCCGCCACCAGAACTGCGGTTTCCCAATGCCCACCGCTTTCAGTTCTATTTCCCCTCCCCACTCCAACACGCACAAAACGCCGGCGGGACGCAGCAGGCCAGGCAGCGTCTACGGGGAGAAGTGCTGTCGACGTTTCGGGCCGAGCCCCTTCGTCAGGACAACCCCCCCCCCCCCCCCACAGATGCCGCCTGGACTGCTGCGTCCCGCCAGCATTTTGTGTGCGTTGCTTGAATTTCCAGCGTCTGCAGATTTCCTCGTGCTGATGTCAGTCCTCTGCCTCCTCCACTGAGGGGGGAGGAGCAGCACCTTATTTCCCTCTGGGTAGCCTCCAACCCGATGGCAAGGACATTAATTTCTCAAACTTCCGGTGATTCCCCCCCCCCTTCATCTCATCTCCTTACCTGCCCATTGCCTCGCTCTGGTTTTCCTTCCTCTCCGCCCCCCCTTTCCTTCCTTCTATGGTTTCCACGGTCGTGTCCTCTCTTATCAGATCCCCCCTTCTCTAACCCTGTATCTCTCTCACCAATCAACTTCCCAGCTCTTTCCCTCTCCCTCTCTCCCGCTTTCACCGGCCACTTACCACCTTGTACTTGTTCCTCCCTTCCCTCCCCCGCCTCCTCACTCCGACTTTCGTCTTTTCTACGGCCCTGGGGCAGGGTCTCGGCCCAAAACGTCGACCCTTTGCTCAGGTGCAGCCCGGCCCGCTGAGACCCGACCGCCATCTTGCGCAACCTTGCATCGGAGGCTTGCGGTCAGAGTTTTCCTTTTCCCAGCTGAGCTGCCGAGCACGGCTGCCAAAGCCCCGTCTGCCGGGAGCGACCGGTTTTACAGCCACCCGCCATTGCCCCTTCTGCTGTCAGCAGAAACGGTTCCACCGGGCTTAGCAGCTAAGCCTCACGTGAAGGCCGGGAGCTGGACTTGGTTGTCAGAGGCTGTTTGAGACGCAGGCCGTGAGGAGCGATCAATAACTAGTGGGACTTGTCCCCATTGCCACCCCCGGCTATCTTCTTCTTCTTGGGCTGTGGTTGTACGGTCAGTAGGTTAAATGTTCGTGTGTGACCCGGGTTCAATTCCCGTCTGCCTATTCTCACTGTGACCGTGTGGGATTCACACATATCCCAAAGACGCAATGGTCAGTAGGTTAAATGTTCGTGTGTGACCCGGGTTCAATTCCCGTCTGCCTATTCTCACTGTGACCGTGTGGGATTCACACATATCCCAAAGACGCAATGGTCAGTAGGTTAAATGTCCGTGTGTGACCCAGGTTCAATTCCCGTCTCTGTCAGTAATTGTTTGTGCATTCTCCCTGTGACCGTGTGGGATTCACACATATCCCAAAGACGCAATGGTCAGTAGGTCAACTGTTCGTGTGTGACCCAGGTTCAATTCCCGTCTCTGTCAGTGTTTGTGCATTCTCCCTGTGACCGTGTGGGATTCACACATATCCCAAAGACGCAACGGTCAGTAGGTTAAATGTTCGTGTGTGACCCGGGTTCAATTCCCGTCTCTGTCAGTAATTGTTTGTGCATTCTCCCTGTGACCGTGTGGGATTCACACATATCCCAAAGACGCAACGGTCAGTAGGTTAAATGTTCGTGTGTGACCCGGGTTCAATTCCCGTCTGCCTATTCTCACTGTGACCGTGTGGGATTCACACATATCCCAAAGACGCAATGGTCAGTAGGTTAAATGTTCGTGTGTGACCCGGGTTCAATTCCCGTCTCTGTCAGTGTTTGTGCATTCTCCCTGTGACCGTGTGGGATTCACACATATCCCAAAGACGCAATGGTCAGTAGGTTAAATGTTCGTGTGTGACCCGGGTTCAATTCCCGTCTCTGTCAGTAATTGTTTGTGCATTCTCCCTGTGACCGTGTGGGATTCACACATATCCCAAAGACGCAATGGTCAGTAGGTTAAATGTTCGTGTGTGACCCGGGTTCAATTCCCGTCTCTGTCAGTAATTGTTTGTGCATTCTCCCTGTGACCGTGTGGGATTCACACATATCCCAAAGACGCAATGGTCAGTAGGTTAAATGTTCGTGTGTGACCCGGGTTCAATTCCCGTCTCTGTCAGTAATTGTTTGTGCATTCTCCCTGTGACCGTGTGGGATTCACACATATCCCAAAGACGCAATGGTCAGTAGGTTAAATGTTCGTGTGTGACCCGGGTTCAATTCCCGTCTCTGCCTGTTCTCCCTGTGACCGTGTGGGATTCACACATATCCCAAAGACGCAATGGTCAGTAGGTTAAATGTTCGTGTGTGACCCGGGTTCAATTCCCGTCTCTGCCTGTTCTCCCTGTGACCGTGTGGGATTCACACATATCCCAAAGACGCAATGGTCAGTAGGTTAAATGTTCGTGTGTGACCCGGGTTCAATTCCCGTCTCTGCCTGTTCTCCCTGTGACCGTGTGGGATTCACACATATCCCAAAGACGCAATGGTCAGTAGGTTAAATGTTCGTGTGTGACCCGGGTTCAATTCCCGTCTCTGTCAGTAATTGTTTGTGCATTCTCCCTGTGACCGTGTGGGATTCACACATATCCCAAAGACGCAATGGTCAGTAGGTTAAATGTTCGTGTGTGACCCGGGTTCAATTCCCGTCTCTGCCTGTTCTCCCTGTGACCGTGTGGGATTCACACATATCCCAAAGACGCAATGGTCAGTAGGTTAAATGTTCGTGTGTGACCCGGGTTCAATTCCCGTCTCTGTCAGTAATTGTTTGTGCATTCTCCCTGTGACCGTGTGGGATTCACACATATCCCAAAGACGCAATGGTCAGTAGGTTAAATGTTCGTGTGTGACCCGGGTTCAATTCCCGTCTCTGTCAGTAATTGTTTGTGCATTCTCCCTGTGACCGTGTGGGATTCACACATATCCCAAAGACGCAATGGTCAGTAGGTTAAATGTCCGTGTGTGACCCAGGTTCAATTCCCGTCTCTGCCTGTTCTCCCTGTGACCGTGTGGGATTCACACATATCCCAAAGACGCAATGGTCAGTAGGTTAAATGTTCGTGTGTGACCCGGGTTCAATTCCCGTCTCTGTCAGTAATTGTTTGTGCATTCTCCCTGTGACCGTGTGGGATTCACACATATCCCAAAGACGCAATGGTCAGTAGGTTAAATGTTCGTGTGTGACCCGGGTTCAATTCCCGTCTCTGTCAGTAATTGTTTGTGCATTCTCCCTGTGACCATGAAGACATGGAGAGACTTGTTCTGGAGCAGCTCCGGCCAATGGTTAGACCACACTTAGACCCCCTCCAGTTCACCTACCAGCCCCGACTAGATTTTGAGGATGCCATCATCTACCTGCTGAACCGTGTCTACGCCCACCTGGACAAGCCGGCAAGGCTTCTCCAGTGCGTTCAACACCATCCGCCCTGCTCTGCTGGGTGAGAAGCTGACAGTGATGCAGGTGGATGCTTCCCTGGTGTCATGGATTATTGATTACCTGACTGGCAGACCACAGTACGTGCGCTTGCAACACTGTGTGTCAGACAGAGTGGTCAGCAGCACTGGGGCTCCACAGGGGACTGTCCTGTCTCCCTTCCTCTTCACCATCTACACCTTGGACTCCAACTACTGCACAGTCTTGCCACCTTCAGAAGTTCTCTGATGACTCTGCCATAGTTGGATGCATCAGCAAGGGAGATGAGGCTGAGTACAGGGCTACGGTGGGAAACTTTGTCACATGGTGCGAGCAGAATTATCTGCAGCTTAATGTGAAAAAGACTAGGGAGCTGGTGGTGGACCTGAGGAGGGCTAAGGCACCGTTGACCCCTGTTTCCATCCAAGGGGTCAGTGTGGACATGGTGGAGGATTACAGATACCTGTTGATATGAATTGACAATAACTGGACTGGTCAAAGAACACTGAGGCTGTCTCCAAGAAGGGTCAGAGTCGTCTCTATTTCCTGAGGAGACTGAGGTCCTTTAACATCTGCCGGACGATGCTGAGGATGGTCTACGAGTCTGTGGTGGCCAGTGCTATCATGTTTGCTGTTGTGTGCTGGGGCAGCAGGCTGAGGGTAGCAGACACCAACAGAATCAACAAACTCATTTGTAAGGCCAGTGATGTTGTGGGGGTGGAACTGGACTCTCTGACGGTGGTGTCTGAAAAGGATGCTGTTCAAGTTGCATTCCATCTTGGACAATGACTCCCATCCACTCCATAATGTACTGGTCAGGCACAGGAGTACATTCAGCCAGAGACTCATTCCACCGAGAGTGTCATAGGAAGTCATTCCTTCCTGTGGCCATCAAACTTTACAACTCCTCCCTCAGAGTGTCAGACACCCTGAGCCAATAGGCTGGTCCTGGACTTATTTCTACTTGGAATAATTCACTTATTAATATTTAATTATCTATGGTTTTATATTGCTATATTTCTACGCTATTCTTGGTTGGTGCGACTGTAACAATACCCAGTTTCCCTCGGGATCAATAAAGTCTGTCTGTCTGTCTGACCGTGTGGGATTCTCCCACATCCGAATGACGTAACGGTCAGTAGGTTAAATATTTGTGTGTGACGCGGGTTCAATTCCCGTCTCTGGCTGTAAGGAGATTGTAAATTCTCCCTGTGACCGTGTGGGACTCACCCACATCCCAGAGACATAACTCTTGGTAGGTTAAATATTCGTGTGTGACGCGGGTTCAATTCCCATCTCTGGCTGTAAGGAGATTGTGACCGTGACTGTGACACGGTCTCCCTGTGACCATGTGGGACTCACCCACATCCCAGAGACATAATGCTCGGTAGGTTAAATATTCGTGTGTGACGCGGGTTCAATTCCCATCTCTGGCTGTAAGGAGATTGTGACCGTGACTGTGACACGGTCTCCCTGTGACCATGTGGGACTCACCCACATCCCAGAGACATAACGCTCGGTAGGTTAAATATTTTTGTGTGATTTGGGTACAATTCCCGTCCCTTTCTGTAAATGTTTGTACATTCTCCCTATGATCATGTGGGATCCACACACATATATGCCAAGACATAACAACGGTCAGTAGGTTAAATATTCATGTGTGTGTACATTCTTCCTGTGACCGTGTGGGACTCACACTTATCCCAAAGACGTAAAGGTCAGTAGGTTAACTGTTCGTGTGTGATTTGGGTTCAATTCCTGTCTCTGGATGTAGGGAGATTATACATTCTCCCTGTGACCGTGTGGGACTCACCCACATCCGGTCAGTAGGTTAATTGTGTGTGACCTGGGTTCAATTCAATGTGCGACACTGGAGTAAATGGACAGTTCTGGTCTTGTTTTCCCGAGCAGGAGAGGGAGTGGGTTGGAAATTGGGTAGTGCGGGTTTGGGATTGAAAAGTTACCAGAATGTGGATTCCGAAATATTCCTTTGTGGATCTGTCATGAAGCTGAGCTACTTTCTACGGAGCTAATGTGGGACACCAGCGTCCCAGTGCTAGAGAATTTCCCTCTGTCTGTGAATCCCCTTTCCAATGTTCCTGTACACTCGATAGCCAAAACCTCCTGTCTCCTGTCTCCTCTGTCTCTGGCTGTATGTTTATTTCCTATTGCTTCTGTGGCCCGAAGTTTGACGTGTTGTGTGTTCAGAGATGCTCGTCTGCACACCACTGTTGTAACAGGTGGTTACTCGAGTCACTGTCGCCTTCCTGATGGCTGGATCTAGACCTCTGACATCTCTCAATAACGAGGCATTCCCCCCCCCCCCACAGAACTGGCACTCACTGTATGTCTTTTTTTCTGTTTTTCGCACTATTCGCTGTAAACTCTAGACACTGTTGTGTGTGGAAATCCCCGGGAGGTCAGCAGTTTCTGAGATACTCAGACCACCCCATCTGGCACCAACAGTCACTTAGATCACATTTAGAAACATAGAAACACAGAAAACCGACAGCTCAATACAGGCCCTTCGACCCACAAAGCTGTGCTAAACAAGTCCCTATCTCAGAAATTACCTGGACTGACCCATAGTCCTCTATTTTTCAAAAATCCATGTATCCATCCAGGAATCTCTTACAGGACCCTATCATATCTGCCTCCACCACCATTGCCAGCAGCCCATTCCACGCACTCACCACTCTCTGCATAAAAAACTTACCCCTGACATCTCCTCTGTTCCTACTCCCCAGCACCTTAAACCTGTGTCCTCTTGTGGCAACCATTTCAGCCCTGGGAAAAAGCCTCTGACTATCCACATGATCAGTGCCTCTCATTATCGTGTACACCTCTATCAGGTCACCTCTCATCCTCCGTCACTCCAAGGAGAAAAGGTTGCGTTCGCTCAACCTATTCTCATAAGGCACGCTCCCCAATCCAGGCAACATCCTTGTAAATCTCCTCTGCACTCTGTCTATGGTTTCTACATCCTTCCTGTAGTGAGGCGACCAGAACTGAGCACAGTACTCCAAGTGGGGTCTGACCAGGGTCCTATACAGCTGCAACATTACCTCTCAGCTCCTAAACCAATACACCGTACACCTTTTTTAACCACAGAGTCAACCTGCATAGCAGCTCTGAGTGCCCTATGGGCTCTGATCCTCCACACCACCAAGAAGTCTTAACAATAATACCATATTCTGTCATCATATTTGACCTACCAAAATGGACCAGCTCACACTTATCTGGGTTGAACTCCATCTGCCACTTCTCAGCCCACTTTTGCATCCTATCAATGTCCCACTGTAACCTCTGACAGCCCTCCACACTATCCACAACACCCCTAACCTTGGTGTCATTAACAAATTTACTAACCCATCCCTCCACTTCCTCATCCAGGTCATTTATAAAAATCACAAAGAGTAGGGGTTCCAGAACAGATTCCTGATGCACACCACTGGTCACTGATCTCCGTGCAGAATATGACCCAGCTACAACCACTCTTTGTCTTCTGTGGGAAAGCCATTTCTGGATCCACAAAGCAATGTCCCCTTGGATCCAATGTCCCCTTCTTACTTTCTCAATAAACCTTGCATGGGGTACCTTATCAAATGCCTTGCTGAAATCCATATACATTATACCTACTGCTCTACCTTCATCAATGCGTTTAGTCATATCCTCAAAAAAATTCAATATGGCTCGTAAGACACGACCTGCCTTTGACAAAGCCATGCTGACTATTACTAATCATATTATGCTTCTCTAAATGTCCATAAATCTTGTGTCTCAGGGTCTTCTCCACCAACTTACCAACCACGAATGCCTTGGGGTTTTCCTTAATCCTGTCCAAGGCTTTTTCACGGCCCCTTCTGTCTCTCCTAATTTTCTTAACCTCCTTCCTGCTAGCCTTATAAATTTCTAGATCTCTATCATTACCTAGTTTTTTTAACCTTTTGTAAGCTTTTCTTTTCTTCTTGACTAGGTGTACAACAGCTTTTGTACACCATGGTTCCAGTACCCTACCATCCTTTCCCTGTCTCATTGGAATGCACCTATGCAGAACTCCACGCAAATATTTCATCAACATTTGTCACATTTCTTCCGTACATTTCCCTGAAAATATCTCTTCCCAATTTATGCTTCCAAGTTTCTGCCCGATAGTCTCATATTTCCCGTTACTCCAATTAAACGCTTTTCTAACTTGTCTGTTCCTATCTCTCTCTAATGCTATTGTAAATGAGACAGAATTATGATCACTATCTCCAAAATGCTCTCCCACTGAGAGAGCTGACACCTGACCAGAATTTGGGGAATATTGGGGAATTCACTCCCCAATACCAAATCAAGTACAGCCTTTCCTCTTGTAGGTTGATCCACATATTCTGTCAAGAAACCTCCTGAACACACCTAACAAACTCCACCCCATCTAAACCCCTCACTCTAGGGAGATGCTTATCAATATTTGGGAAATTAAAATCTCCCACCACGACAACCCTGTTATTATTACTCCTTTCCAGAATCTGTCCCCCTATCTGCTCCTCGATGTCCCTGTTCCTGACCTCCACCCACAGAGACTCCGTAGACAATCCCTCCAAGACTTCCTCCTTTTCTGCAGCGGTGACAATGTCTCTGATCAGCAGTGCCACGCCCCCACTCCTCTTTTGCCTCCCTCCCTGTCCTTTCTGAGGCATCTAAAGCCTGGCACTCGAAGTAACTATTCCTGTCCCTGAGCCATCACAGTCTCTGTAAGGGCCGCAACATCATAGCTCCAAGTACTGTCCACGCTCTAAGCTCATCCACTTTGTTCACAATACTCCTTACGTAAAAACAGACACATCTCAAGCCATCGGTCTGAGTGTGTCCCTTCTCCATCACCTGCCTATCCTCCCTCACACACTGTCTACAAGCTTTCTCTATTTGTGAGCCAACCATCTCTTCAACCAACCTCTTCAGTTTGGTTCCCACCCCCCAGCAATTCAAGTTTTAACTCTCCCCAGTATCCTTAGTAAACCTCCCCGCCAGGATATTGGTCCCCCTGGGATTCAAGTGCAACCCGTCCTTTTTGTACAGGTCACACCTGCCCCAAAAAAAGGTCCCAATGATCCAGAAATCTGAATCCCTGCCCCGTGCTCCAACCTCTCAGCCATGCTTCCCCATGCTGATGTTTTGTCTGAACAACAACTGGACCTCTTGACCATGTCTGCGTGCGTGCATTCAGTTGCTGCCACCTGATTGGCTGATTGGGTATCTGCATTAAACTTGACGGAGGCAGAATTTGTCTGGTCCATGTCTGTCCTGTTTGCACGGGCTGCCCTCTCATCACAGAACACCACAGGCCAACTTGTACAACCGTGGAGCAGCTTCCCATCCAGCAAACCTACAGGGGGCACTGTCGCAGCAAAGCAGCATCGGCCAACGGGGGGGTGGTGGGTTACCAACGTTCAGGCATGCTCTGCCTTCAGTGCTGCCAGGCTCAGGGAAACGTGGAGTGGTCTGTGAAACTGTTCCCTGGGATAAATGACCTGACAATAAACCCTTTTGTGGACAGAGTGTCACAAGCACAGATTTGGTAGCACAGTAGATACGGCAATTGCACTTGTGAAAATGCACGGTCAGGTAATTATTATTTAACTGTGACAGTATTTAACTACATTCTTGTCGTCGTGGTCCTTGTCAAGACTCGGACAGAGCACAGCAAAGCTTCACTGTTGTTTTGCATTCGGTCAACCCTGAGCCATTCGACTTTCAAAATCAACTGACTCTGAAGACTAGTGGTATTCGTTCAATGTTTGACGACTCTTTTCAGATGCAGTGCAGCCTTTGTTTCCCATTTGAGAGTTTCAGTTAACGGCCCTGTATGGCCTAGTGTTTATAGTTTTATTTTCCCTTTTTCGAATTAAGGTCTGAACTATCAACTGGCTTTAGTGTCTCCCACTCTGCACTTGGGCCAAGTCCATACTGTGGAGACACAGAGAAGTTTAAACCGTCTGTGTTTGGGTCTGTGTACAGTCTCTGATAATAAACTCATTTGGGGACAGAGTAGTTTAAACTGTGCTTGGGTCTGTGTACAGTCTCTGATAATAAACTCAATTGGGGACAGAGTAGTTTAAACTGTCTGTGTTTGGGTCTGTGTACAGTCTCTGATAATAAACTCAATTGGGGACAGAGTAGTTTAAACTGTCTGTGTTTGGGTCTGTGTATAGTCTCTGATAATAAACTCAATTGGGGACAGAGTAGTTTAAACTGTCTGTGTTTGGGTCTGTGTACAGTCTCTGATAATAAACTCATTTGGGGACAGAGTAGTTTAAACTGACTGTGTTTGGGTCTGTGTACAGTCTCTGATAATAAACTCATTTGGGGACAGAGTAGTTTAAACTGTGCTTGGGTCTGTGTACAGTCTCTGATAATAAACTCAATTGGGGACAGAATAGGTTAAACTGTCTGTGTTTGAGTAAGTATACAATCTCTGATAATAAACTCATTTGGGGACAGAGCAGTTTAAACTGTGTTTGGGTCTGTTTACAGTCTCTGATAATAAACTCATCTGGGGACAGAGCAGTTTAAACTGTCTGTGTTTGAGTCTGTGTACAATCTCTGATAATAAACTCATTTGGGGACAGAGTAGTTTAAACTGACTGTGTTTGGGTCTGTGTACAGTCTCTGATAATAAACTCATTTAGGGACAGAGTAGTTTAAACCATCTGTGTTTGGGTCTGTGTACAATCTCTGATAATAAACTCATTTGGGGACAGAGTAGTTTAAACTGTCTGTGTTTGAGTAAGTATACAATCTCTGATAATAAACTCATTTGGGGACAGAGCAGTTTAAACTGTGTTTGGGTCTGTTTACAGTCTCTGATAATAAACTCATCTGGGGACAGAGCAGTTTAAACTGTCTGTGTTTGAGTATGTGTACAATCTCTGATAATAAACTCATTTGGGGACAGAGTATTTTAAACTGTCTGTGTTTGTGTCTTTGTACAGTCTCTGATAATAAACTCATTTGGGGACAGAGTAGTTTAAACCGTCTGTGTTTGGGTCTGTGTACAGTCTCTGATAATAAACTCATTTGATGCTTCTCCACACGACAGTGTTATGCTCGAAATCCAGAGACACTTGTGTTGAGCACAGAGCTTGTTTGAACAAGAGTAGAAGAGCATATTAACCTTGGAAAATTCACAATGACGGCAGCCAACTGCACTCTGAGCTGGTTGTACCAAGTGCAGAATTTGGAGCCGATTCGTAGCCACTGTGCAGCCCACGATGATCAGAAGATACCCTGCGAGGGTCGTGTTGGAGTAGGAATGAAAATGTATCCTTAACCTCTTCTAGATGGGGTTCAAGTTGTGGATAGATAAACCAGTCATCAAGGAGGAAATCCCAGTTGCGGGCCAAGAATTTTCTGTCTCATTTGGCAGGCCAGAATTCTCCACGGCTGAACTTTGAAGCTGTTTTTAAATTCCTGATTGCTTGGCACGGACTCGAGCTGTGCTCCAACCGCGAGGTTAATTGTTCTGTTTCGCTGCCATCTGTAGCTGCGGTGGGCTGCCAGCAGCTCCTCATCTCTGCCAGCCGGCCTGGACGGGAGCGGTGAGAGGCGGTTGCTGCTCATCGATGTCCTGTATTATAAGTTCGGGAGATTGCCGATATCTTTAAGGAACAATCAAAGTTTGTTTCTCTAGTTTCAGGTCAACATTCCCCCCTCATTGTCTCTTTCAAACACACAGTAACTCCTTTATTGCGGATATGGGTTTGAGGAGGGTGCAATGGAGTTTTACTGGGATGCCATCCGGACTGGAGCACATGTCTTATGAAGTCAGCTGAAGCCTTATAGGGCTTTTCTTCATGAGCCATGGAGAATGAGTTCAAGATGACAAGGGACATAGATATAGTGGATAGCCGTAGACTCGTACCCAGGGGGGGGGGGGGGGGAGGGGGAGGGGGGGTTATTTTAAGGTGATGAGAGGAAAGCATATGGGGGAGGTCTGAGGTTTGCTTTCTATGGGTGTGGCACATGCTGCCCAGAATGGAGGTGGAGGCGGAAGCATTAGGGACATTTGGGAAACTTAGATAGGCATATGGATGGGAGAAAGATGGAGAGAGATGAGGGAGAGAACCGTTGGATTGAAGTTGCAGCAGTAAAAAGATTGTCACAAAATTGTGGACCGGAGGTAGGGTTTGTGCTCCGTGCTCTGTGTTCTGTGCACGGTACTCCCTGCTCCACGCTCGCTGCTCCGTCTTCTGTGTTCCCTGCTCCATGCACGGTGCTCCATGTTCCGTGTTCCCTGCTCCACGCTCGCTGCTCCATCTTCCGTGTTCCCTGCTCCATGCACGGTGCTCCGTGTTCTGTGTTCCCTGCTCCATGCTCGCTGCTCCATCTTCTGTGTTCCCTGCTCCACACTCGCTGCTCCGTGTTCCGTGTTCCCTGCTCCACGCTCGCTGCTCCATGTTCCGTGTTCCCTGCTCCACGCTCGCTGCTCCATCTTCCGTGTTCCCTGCTCCATGCACGGTGCTCCATGTTCCGTGTTCCCTGCTCCACGCTCGCTGCTCCATCTTCTGTGTTCCCTGCTCCATGCACGGTGCTCCGTGTTCTGTGTTCCCTGCTCCACACTCGCTGCTCCGTGTTCCGTGTTCCCTGCTCCACGCTCGCTGCTCCATGTTCTGTGTTCCCAGCTCCACGCTCGCTGCTCCATCTTCCGTGTTCCCTGCTCCATGCACGGTGCTCCATGTTCCGTGTTCCCTGCTCCACGCTCGCTGCTCCATCTTCCATGTTCCCTGCTCCATGCACGGTGCTCCATGTTCCGTGTTCCCTGCTCCACGCTCGCTGCTCCATCTTCCGTGTTCCCTGCTCCACGCTCGCTGCTCCATCTTCCGTGTTCCCTGCTCCATGCACGGTGCTCCGTGTTCCGTGTTCCCTGCTCCACACTCGCTGCTCCGTGTTCCGTGTTCCCTGCTCCATGCACGCTGCTCCGTGTTCCGTGTTCCCTGCTCTATGGACAGTGCTCCGTGTTCCGTGTTCCCTGCTCCACGCACGGTGCTCCACGCTCAATGTGTGCCGTGCCCCGTGTGATCTGAAAGAATTTCTTTCCCAGCAATAAATCTCCACAAGCAATTTGAAGATACTTTGTGAAAAGCAAGAAGAATTAATTACCATTCACATCATATTTCCAAAATCAAACCAGAAGTGAAAGAATGGTATTGATGTTTTAGATTGGCAGCTCATTGTACGGGAATGCTGAAACAGAAATCAAGGTCAGAGATACTGTATAAAATGCTATAACCACCCAGGCACTATTCACAGTAAGAGTATTTCATTCACTGCGAGAAGAGAGTCAATGGCTTTACCAGGAATGTTGAAAAACCAGTATAGTGTGCAGGTACACAGTTCTACATTAACTCATACTGGCAGCAGGTACACAGCCATACATTAATACTTACTGTGTGCAGGTACACAGTTTTACATTAACCCTTACTGTGTACAGATACTCAGTTCTATATTAACCATTATTGTCTGCAGGTACACAGATCTACATTAACCCATACTATGTGCAGGTACACAGTTGTACATTAACCCTTATTGTATGCAGGTACAGTGTTGTACTTTAACCCGTTTTGTGTGGAGTTACACAGTTCTCTCTACATTAACTCTAACAGTGGGCAGGTACGCAGTTCTACATTAACCCTTACTGTGTGCAGGTACACCGTTCTACATTAACCCTTACTGTGTGCAGGTACAAAGTTCTACATTAACCCTTACTGTGAGCAAGTACACAGTTCTACATTAACCCTTACTGTGTGCAGGTACAAAGTACAACATTAATCCTTATAGTGTGAAGGTACACAGTTCTGCATTAACCCTTATCGTATGCAGGTACAGAGTTGTACTTTAACCCGTTTTGTGTGGAGTTACACAGTTCTCACTAGATTAATCCTTACTGTGTGCAGGTACACAGTTCTACATTAACCCTTATTGTGTGCTGGTACACAATTGTACATTAACCCTTATTGTATGCAAGTACAGAGTTATACTTTAACCCGTTTTGTGTGTAGGTACACAGTTCTACATTAACCCTTACAGTGTGCAGGTACACAGTTCTAAATTAATCCTTACTGTGTGCAGGTAGGCAGTAGTACATTAATCCTTATATTGTGCAGGTACACAGTTGTACAATTGATGCACCATCAATAACCCACTCTGAGACGTAAAGGCGAGATATCGGCTTCTATTGACTGGAAGAAGGAACAAGTAGTGAGTGACCACCAAACTACATCCTGGAGACTGAGAGGCCGGGCTCAGGCCTCGATCGCCTTTATACCGGGGTCTGTGGGAGGAGCCACAGGAGCAGTCAGCAGGGGCGTGTCCAGACAGGTAAATGTAGTTCACCATCAATCACCTTTATACCGGGGTCAGTGGGAGGAGCCACAGGAGCAGTCAGTGGGGAGGGGGTGTCCAGACAGGTAAATGTAGTTCACCATCAATCACCTTTATACCGGGGTCTGTGGGAGGAGCCACAGGAGCAGTCAGCAGGGGCGTGTCCAGACAGGTATATGTAGTTCACCATCAATCACCTTTATACCGGGGTCAGTGGGAGGAGACACAGGAGCAGTCAGTGGGGGGGGGTGTCCAGACAGGTATATGTCGTTCACCATCAATCACCTTTATATCGGGGTCAGTGGGAGGAGCCACAGGAGCAGTCAGTGGGGGGGGTGTCCAGACAGGTATATGTAGTTCACCATCAATCACCTTTATACCGGGGTCAGTGGGGGGGGGGGGGTGTCCAGACAGGTATATGTAGTTCACCATCAATCACCTTTATACCGGGGTCAGTGGGAGGAGCCACAGGAGCAGTCAGTGGGGGGGGGGGGTGTCCAGACAGGTATATGTAGTTCACCATCAATCCCCTTTATACCGGGGTCAGTGGGAGGAGACACAGGAGCAGTCAGTGGGGAGGGGGGTGTCCAGACAGGTATATGTAGTTCACCATCAATCACCTTTATACCAGGGGTCAGTGGGAGGGGGGGTGTCCAGACAGGTATATGTGGAGCGTATATGTGGAGGTATATGTGGAGGTATATGTGGAGGTATATGTGGAGCAGGTGTGGATGTTACGTAGCCCCCTCCCCGACGGGAGTGGGACGGACAGTCCGTGAGCAGGGTGGGTGGGATCCTTCACGGTCCCGGTGTGGATGCTACGTAGACCCCTCCCCGACGGGAGTGGGACCGACAGTCCGTGAGCAGGGTGGGTGGGATCCTTCACGGTCCCGGTGTGGATGCTACGTAGCCCCCTCCCCGACGGGAGTGGGACGGACAGTCCGTGATCAGGGTGGGTGGGATCCCTCACGGTCCCGGTGTGGATGCTACGTAGCCCCCTCCCCGACGGGAGTGGGACGGACAGTCCGTGAGCAGGGTGGGTGGGATCCTTCACGGTCCCGGTGTGGATGCTACGTCGTCCCCTCCCCGACGGGAGTGGGACAGACAGTCCGTGAGCAGGGTGGGTGGGATCCCTCACGGTCCCGGTGTGGATGCTACGTAGCCCCCTCCCCGACGGGAGTGGGACAGACAGTCCGTGAGCAGGGTGGGTGGGATCCCTCACGGTCCCGGTGTGGATGCTACGTAGCCCCCTCCCCGACGGGAGTGGGACAGACAGTCCGTGAGCAGGGTGGGTGGGATCCCTCACGGTCCCGGTGTGGATGCTACGTAGCCCCCTCCCCGACGGGAGTGGGACGGACAGTCCGTGAGCAGGGTGGGGGGGATCCTTCACGGTCCCGGTGTGGATGCTACGTAGCCCCCTCCCCGACCGGAGTGGGACGGACAGTCCGTGAGCAGGGTGGGTGGGATCCCTCACGGTCCCGGTGTGGATGCTACGTAGCCCCCTCCCCGACGGGAGTGGGACCCACAGTCCGTGAGCAGGGTGGGTGGGATCCTTCACGGTCCCGGTGTGGATGCTACGTAGCCCCCTCCCCGACGGGAGTGGTTCAGACTGTCCGTGAGCAGGGTGGGTGGGATCCCTCACGGTCCCGGTGTGGGTGCTACGTAGCCCCCTCCCCGACGAGAGTGGGACGGACAGTCCGTGAGCAGGGTGGGTGGGATCCTTCACGGTCCCGGTGTGGATGCTACGTAGCCCCCTCCCCGACGGGAGTGGGACGGACAGTCCGTGAGCAGGGTGGTGGGATCCCTCACGGTCCCGGTGTGGATGCTACGTAGCCCCCTCCCCGACGGGAGTGGGACGGACAGTCCGTGAGCAGGGTGGGTGGGATCCTTCACGGTCCCGGTGTGGATGCTACGTAGCCCCCTCCCCGACGGGAGTGGGACGGACAGTCCGTGAGCAGGGTGGGTGGGATCCTTCACGGCCCCGGTGTGGGTGCTACGTAGCCCCCTCCCCGACGAGAGTGGGACGGACAGTCTGTTAGCAGAGTAGGTGAGTTATGATCATTGATCAATAGAACGTTGTCAGTAATGATCGATTTCCAAACCTATTCCGTGTCACTGACAAACACTGTCAAATACCTTCACTGTGAACATCGATCAACTGAATGTTATCAGTAATTTTTTTCCAATTACATCTATTTCCAAACATCTTCATCCTGTCCCTGATGGACGACAAACCATCGTCCAACATCATTACTCTGAAAATTGATCGCTAGAATGTTGTTTGTAATCATTGATTTCCAAATGTATTCACATTGTCACTGACATACCATCGCACAACATCATCACTGTGAACATCGATCATTTCAAATTGATCATTGTCTGTCATGATCGATTTGCAAACCTATTCACCCTGTCACTGACAAACCACCATCATCACTGTGAACATTGATCAATGGAACATTGTCAGTAACGATTGAATTCCAAACCTATAAACTCTGTTAGAGACAAATCACGGTCTAACATCGTCACTGTGAACATCAGTCAAAAGAGTGTTCTCTGTAATTATAGATTTCCAAACCTATTCACCCTGTCACTGACAAACCACCGTCCAACATCATCACAGTGAACATCGATCAATAGAATATTGTCAGTGATGATCGATTTCCAAACGTATTCACTGTTACTGACAAACCATCATCCAACATCATCACTGTGAACATCGATCAATAGAATATTGTCAGTGATGATCGATTTCCAAACGTATTCACTGTTACTGACAAACCATCATCCAACATCATCACAGTAATGTTCAATTTCCAAACATCTTTACCCTGTCACTGACAAAACACTGTCCAACATCATCATTGCGAACATCGATGAAAGGAAGGCTGTCGGCAATGATTGATTTCCAAAACTATTCACCCTGTCACTGACAAACCACTGACCAACATCACAACTGTGAACATCCATCAATAGAGCATTGTCAGTAATGATTGATTTCCAAACCTATTCACCCTGTCACTGACAAACCATCGTCTGACATCATCACTGTGAACATCGATCAATTGAACATATCCAGTAATGATCAATTTCCAAACCTCTGCACCCTGTCACTGACAAAACATCGTCCAACATCATCACTATGAAAATCGATCGACAGAATGTTGTTCATCATCATCGATTTCCAAAAGCATTCACCAACTCACTGACAAAACATCGCACAACATGATCACTGTGAACATCCATCAATGGAATGTTGCCAGTAATGATTAATTTCCAAAACTATTCACCCTGTCACTGACAAATCACTATCCACATCATCACTGTGAACACTGATCAATAGAATGTTATCAGTAATGATTGATTTCCAAACCTATTCACCCTGTTACTGACAAAACACCATCACACATCATCACTGTGAACATCAATCAATAGAAAGTTGTTAGTCATGATCAATTTCCAAACCTATCTACCCTGTCACGGAAAAAGCATTGCCAACGTCTTTAGAGTGTAATCAATAATGATCAACTTCCAAACCTATTCACCCTGTCACTGACAAACCGCTGTCTAAATTCATCATCGCGAACATCGATCAATAGAACGTTGTCAGTAATGATCAATTTCAAAATCTTTTCACCCTGTCACTGACAAACAATTGTCCAACATCATCACTGTGAACATTGAGAAATAGAACGTTGTTAGCAATGATCGATCTCCCAACTCATTCACACTGTCACTGACAAGCCTCCACCTAACATCGTCACCGTGAGCATCGATCAGTAGATCGTTGTGTGTAATGATCAATTTCCAAACCTTTTCAGTGTCACTGACAAACCACCATTCGACATCATCACTGTGAACATCGATCAATAGATCCTTGTTAGTAATGCTCAATTTCCAAACCTATTCACACTATCACCCTCCAACATCATCACTGTAAAGATCGCTCAATAGAACATTGTTCGTAATGATCGAGTTCCACACCTATTCACCCTATTCAACCATCGTCTAACATCTTCTCTGTCAACATCGATCAATGCAATGTAATCAGTAATGATCGAGTTCCTCACCTATTCACCGTCACTGTCAAACCACCGTGCAAGATCTTGTCTTGTCCAGACTGCACCAACCACCGCCATAGAGCTATAAACGTGCAGGAGCAATGTGTGGTTAAGTGTTCAAGGACAGACATGCTGCCTCGGCTGACATCGTTCAGATTGCTAGCCCAAAGCCTTAGGCTCTTTGCCACGTGCCAAAACATCTTCACCGAGAACATCGATCACTAGAACTTTGTTCATTTTCCAAACCCATTCACCCTGTCACTGCAAAGCACGGTCCAACATCATCACTGTGAACATCGATCAATAGTATGTTGTCAGTAATGATCCCTTTTCCGAGTCTATTCACTCTGTCACAGACAATCCACAGTCCAAAATTATCTCCCTGAATATTGATCAATAGAACGTCATCAGCAATGATCGATTACCAAACCTATTCACCCTGTCACTGACAAACCATTGTCTAACATCATCACTATGAGCATCGATCAACAGAATATTGTCAGTAATGATCCATTTTCGAACCTGTTCACCATCACTGACATACTACTGACCAACATCATCACTGTTAACATCGATGAATGGAACGTTGTCAGGAATGATCATTTTCCAAACCTATTCAGTGTTTCTTTGACAAAACACCATTCAACTTCTGACTGTGAACGTTAATCAATAGAACATTGTCATTAATGATCAATTTCCAACACTATTCACCCTGTCACTGACAAACCATCGTCCAACATCATCACTGAGCATCAATCAACATAATGTTGTCAATAATGATCAATTTTCAAACCTATTCTCTGTCACTGACAAAGCATTGACTGTCGTCTTCACTGTGAAGATCGATCAATAGAACGTTGTCAGTAAGATTGAATTCCAAAGCTATTAACTCTGTCACAGACAAACCACAGTCCAACAGCATCACTGTGAGCATCGATCAACAGAACTTTGTCAGTAATGATCTCTTTTCCAAACCTATTCACCCTGTCACTGACAACCCACCATCCAACATCATCACTGCGAACATCGATCAATAGTATGTTGTCAATAATGATCGATTTCCAAACCTATGCACTGTCACCGACAATCCAACATCCAACATCATTACTGTGGAGATCGATGAATAGAACATTATCAGTAATAAACAATTTCCAAATCTACTCACTGTCACTGACACGCCACTGTTCAACATCATCACTGTGAAGATCAATAAATAGAATGTTGTTAGTAATGAACGACCACCAAACCTATTCACCCTGACACTGATAACCCTCTGTCCAATATCATCACTGTCAACATTGATCAATAGAACGTTGTCAGTAATAAACTATTTCCAATTCTAATCGCCCCTGTCACCAATGAACCTCCCTCCAACATCATCACAGTGAACATCAATTTATACAACATAGTCGGTATTGATCAATTTCCAAACCCATTCGCTCTGACACTGGTGAATCACTGTCCGACATCATCCCTCTGGACATCGATCAATAGAACTTTGTGATTAATGATTTCCAAACCCATTCACCCTGTCACTGACTAATTACGGTCAAGATCTTCACTGTGAACATCGATCAATAGTACATTATCAGTAATGATCGCTTTCCAAGCTTACTCACCATGTCACAGACAATCAATTGTCAACCATCATCACTCAATCAATCAATCAATCAATCAATCAATCGTCAATAAATAGAACATTGTCGGTAAAGACTGATTTCCATACTTATTCACCATCACTGACAAACCATCGTCCAACATCTTGTCTTGTCTTGTTCAAACTTCACCAACCACCACCATGGGCTATAAACATGCAGGAGTTAGGTGTAGTTAAGTGTCTTGTTCAAGGACACACACAATGCCTTGGCTGCTGCTCGAACTAACAATCTTCAGATCGCTAGCCCAAAGCCTTAATCACTTGGCCATGCACCAACACATCATCACTGGGAACATCGATCAAGAGAACATTGCTAGTAATGATTGATTTCCAAACCTATTCACCCTGTCACTGACAAACCACCGTCCAACATCTTCACCGTGAACATCGATGAAAAGAAGGTTATCAGTAATGATCGATTTCCAACCTACTCACTCGGTTATAAACAAATCATGTTCCAACATCATTAGTGAACATCAATCAATAGAACGTTGTCAGTAATGATCAAATTCCAAAACTATCCACCTTCACTGGCAAACCACCATACAACATCGTCACTGGGAACACTGATCGATAGAACGTTGCCAGTAATGATCAAATTCCAAAACTATTCACCTTCACTGGCAAACCACCATACAACATCGTCACTGGGAACACTGATCGATAGAACGTTGTCAGTAATGATCAAATTCCAAAACTATTCACCTTCACTGGCAAACCACCATACAACATCGTCACTGGGAACACTGATCGATAGAACGTTGTCAGTAATGATCAAATTCCAAAACTATTCACCTTCACTGGCAAACCACCATACAACATCGTCACTGGGAACACTGATCGATAGAACGTTGTCAATAATGATCAAATTCCAAAACTATCCACCTTCACTGGCAAACCACCATACAACATCGTCACTGGGAACACTGATCGATAGAACGTTGTCAGTAATGATCAAATTCCAAAACTATCCACCTTCACTGGCGTGACCATACAACATCGTCACTGGGAACACTGATCGATAGAACGTTGTCAGTAATGATCAAATTCCAAAACTATTCACCTTCACTGGCAAACCACCATACAACATCGTCACTGGGAACACTGATCGATAGAACGTTGTCAGTAATGATCAAATTCCAAAACTATTCACCTTCACTGGCAAACCACCATACAACATCGTCACTGGGAACACTGATCGATAGAACGTTGTCAGTAATGATCAAATTCCAAAACTATCCACCTTCACTGGCAAACCACCATACAACATCGTCACTGGGAACACTGATCGATAGAACGTTGTCAGTAATGATCAAATTCCAAAACTATCCACCTTCACTGGCAAACCACCATACAACATCGTCACTGGGAACACTGATCGATAGAACGTTGTCAGTAATGATCAAATTCCAAAACTATTCACCTTCACTGGCAAACCACCATACAACATCGTCACTGGGAACACTGATCGATAGAACGTTGTCAGTAATGATCAAATTCCAAAACTATCCACCTTCACTGGCAAACCACCATACAACATCGTCACTGGGAACACTGATCGATAGAACGTTGTCAGTAATGATTAAATTCCAAAACTATCCACCTTCACTGGCAAACCACCATACAACATCGTCACTGGGAACACTGATCGATAGAACGTTGTCAGTAATGATCAAATTCCAAAACTATTCACCTTCACTGGCAAACCACCATACAACATCGTCACTGGGAACACTGATCGATAGAACGTTGTCAGTAATGATCAAATTCCAAAACTATCCACCTTCACTGGCAAACCACCATACAACATCGTCACTGGGAACACTGATCGATAGAACGTTGTCAGTAATGATCAAATTCCAAAACTATCCACCTTCACTGGCAAACCACCATACAACATCGTCACTGGGAACACTGATCGATAGAACGTTGTCAGTAATGACAAATTCCAAAACTATCCACCTTCACTGGCAAACCACCATACAACATCGTCACTGGGAACACTGATCGATAGAACGTTGTCAGTAATGATCAAATTCCAAAACTATCCACCTTCACTGTCAAACCACCATACAACATCGTCACTGGGAACACTGATCGATAGAACGTTGTCAGTAATGATCAAATTCCAAAACTATCCACCTTCACTGGCAAACCACCATACAACATCGTCACTGGGAACACTGATCGATAGAACGTTGTCAGTAATGATCAAATTCCAAAACTATTCACCTTCACTGGCAAACCACCATACAACATCGTCACTGGGAACACTGATCGATAGAACGTTGTCAGTAATGACAAATTCCAAAACTATTCACCTTCACTGGCGTGACCATACAACATCGTCACTGGGAACACTGATCGATAGAACGTTGTCAGTAATGATCAAATTCCAAAACTATTCACCTTCACTGGCAAACCACCATACAACATCGTCACTGGGAACACTGATCGATAGAATGTTGTCAGTAATGATCAAATTCCAAAACTATCCACCTTCACTGGCAAACCACCATACAACATCGTCACTGGGAACACTGATCGATAGAACATTGTCAGTAATGATCAAATTCCAAAACTATCCACCTTCACTGGCAAACCACCATACAACATCGTCACTGGGAACACTGATCGATAGAACATTGTCAGTAATGATCAAATTCCAAAACTATTCACCTTCACTGGCAAACCACCATACAACATCGTCACTGGGAACACTGATCGATAGAACGTTGTCAGTAATGATTAAATTCCAAAACTATCCACCTTCACTGGCAAACCACCATACAACATCGTCACTGGGAACACTGATCGATAGAACGTTGTCAGTAATGATCAAATTCCAAAACTATCCACCTTCACTGGCAAACCACCAAACAACATCGTCACTGGGAACACTGATCGATAGAACGTTGTCAGTAATGATCAAATTCCAAAACTATCCACCTTCACTGGCAAACCACCATACAACATCGTCACTGGGAACACTGATCGATAGAACGTTGTCAGTAATGACAAATTCCAAAACTATCCACCTTCACTGGCAAACCACCATACAACATCGTCACTGGGAACACTGATCGATAGAACGTTGTCAGTAATGATCAAATTCCAAAACTATCCACCTTCACTGGCAAACCACCATACAACATCGTCACTGGGAACACTGATCGATAGAACGTTGTCAGTAATGATCAAATTCCAAAACTATCCACCTTCACTGGCAAACCACCATACAACATCGTCACTGGGAACACTGATCGATAGAACGTTGTCAGTAATGATCAAATTCCAAAACTATTCACCTTCACTGGCAAACCACCATACAACATCGTCACTGGGAACACTGATCGATAGAACGTTGTCAGTAATGATCAAATTCCAAAACTATCCACCTTCACTGGCAAACCACCATACAACATCGTCACTGGGAACACTGATCGATAGAACGTTGTCAGTAATGATCAAATTCCAAAACTATCCACCTTCACTGGCAAACCACCATACAACATCGTCACTGGGAACACTGATCGATAGAACGTTGTCAGTAATGATCAAATTCCAAAACTATTCACCTTCACTGGCGTGACCATACAACATCGTCACTGGGAACACTGATCAATAGAACGTTGTCAGTAATGATCAAATTCCAAAACTATTCACCTTCACTGGCGTGACCATACAACATCGTCACTGGGAACACTGATCAATAGAACGTTGTCAGTAATGATCAAATTCCAAAACTATTCACCTTCACTGGCAAACCACCATACAACATCGTCACTGGGAACACTGATCGATAGAACGTTGTCAGTAATGATCAAATTCCAAAACTATCCACCTTCACTGGCAAACCACCATACAACATCGTCACTGGGAACACTGATCGATAGAACGTTGTCAGTAATGATCAAATTCCAAAACTATCCACCTTCACTGGCGTGACCATACAACATCGTCACTGGGAACACTGATCGATAGAACGTTGTCAGTAATGATCAAATTCCAAAACTATTCACCTTCACTGGCAAACCACCATACAACATCGTCACTGGGAACACTGATCGATAGAACGTTGTCAGTAATGATCAAATTCCAAAACTATCCACCTTCACTGGCAAACCACCATACAACATCGTCACTGGGAACACTGATCGATAGAACATTGTCAGTAATGATCAAATTCCAAAACTATTCACCTTCACTGGCAAACCACCATACAACATCGTCACTGGGAACACTGATCGATAGAACGTTGTCAGTAATGATCAAATTCCAAAACTATCCACCTTCACTGGCAAACCACCATACAACATCGTCACTGGGAACACTGATCGATAGAACATTGTCAGTAATGATCAAATTCCAAAACTATTCACCTTCACTGGCAAACCACCATACAACATCGTCACTGGGAACACTGATCGATAGAACGTTGTCAGTAATGATTAAATTCCAAAACTATCCACCTTCACTGGCAAACCACCATACAACATCGTCACTGGGAACACTGATCGATAGAACGTTGTCAGTAATGATCGATTGAACACTGATCGATAGAATGTTGTCAGTAATGATCAATTTCTAAACCTATTCATCCTGTCAGTGTCAAACCACCATACAACATCATCACTGTGAACACTGATCAATAGAAAGTTTTCAGTAATGATCAATTTCCAAACCTATTCACCCCGTCACTTCACAAACTACCATCCAACTTCATCACTGTGAGCATCGATGAAAAAAGGTTGTCAGTAATGATCGATTTCCAAACCCACTCACACTGTCCCAGACAATCGACCATCCAATATCATCACCGTGAACATCGATCAATTCAATGTAGTCAGTAATGATTGATTTCCAAACCCAGTCACCTTGTCACTGACAAACCACCATACAACATCAACTCTGCGAACATTGATCAATAGAACATAGTCAGTAATGATCGATTTCCAAACCTATTCACCCTGGCACTGACAAACCACCGTCCAATCATCATTGTGAACATCGATCAATAGTACGTTATCACAAATGATCGACTTCTAAACCTATTCACCCTGTCACTGACACACCACGGCCCAACATCATCACTGTGAACATCGATGAAAAGAAGGTTGTCAGTAATGATTGATTTCCAAAACTATTACTGATAAACCATCTCCAACATCATCACTGTGAACATTAATCAATAGAACATAGTCAGTAATGATTGAATTTCAGACCTATTCACCCTGTCACTGACAAACCATCGTCTAACATCATCACTGTGAATATCAATCAATAGAACATTGTGTATAATGATGAATTTCCAAACCTATTCAGTGTAACTGACAAACCACCATTCAACATCGTCACTGTTAGCACTGATCAATAAAACATTGTCAGTAACAATCGATTTCCAAACCTATTCACCCTGTCACTGACACCACGTTCCAACATCATCACTGTGAATATCGATCAATAGAACGTTATCAGCAATGGTCAATTTCCAAACCCATTCACCCTATCACTAACAAACCACTGTCCAACGTTATCACGATAAGCATCTATCAATAGAACGTTGTTAGTAATGATCCATTTTCAAACCTGTTCACCGTCACTGACAACCCACTGACCAAAATCATCACTGTGAAGATCAGTCAATAGAATGTTGTCAGTCATGATCGATTTCCAAACCAATTCACCCTGTCACTGAGAAACCATCGTCCAACATCATTACTGTCAACATCGATCAATAGAACGTTGTCAGTAATAAATGATTTCCAAATCTATTCACATTGTCACTGACAAATCACGGTCCGACATCATCACTGTGAACATCGATCAATAGAACGTTGTTACTGATATTTGATTTCCAAACGTATTCACCCTGTCATAGACAAGACACCGTCCAACATCATCACTGTCAACATCGATCAATAGATCCTTGTTGGAAATGATCGATTTCCAAATCTATTCACTGTCACTGACAAACTACAGTCCAAGATCTTATCTTGTCTTGTCCATACTGCACCAGCCGCCCGCACTGGGCTATAAACGTACAGGAGCAAGGTGTGCTTAAGTGCCTTGCTCAAGGACACACACAATGCTCCAACAACCTTCAGATCACTAGCCCAAAGCCATAAACACTTGGCCATATGCTAACACATCATCACTGTGAGCATTGATGAATAGAACATTGTTAGTAATTATCGATTTCCAAATCTATTCACCGTCACTGACAAACCTCTGATCAACATCATCACCGTGAACATCGATCAATAGAACGCTGTGTATAATGATGAATTTACAAACCTATTCAGTGTCACTGACAAACCACCATCACACATCGTCACTGAGCATCGATCAATAAAACATTGTCGGTACTGATCGATTTCCAAACCTATTCTCCCTGTCACTGAGAAGCCTCTACCCAACATTATCACAGTCAACATCGATCAATAGAACGTTGTCAGTAATAAACGATTTCCAAATCTATTCACCCTGTCACTGACAAATCACGGTCCGACATCATCAGTGTGAACATCGATCAATAGATCAATGTTCGTAATGATCGATTTCCAAATCTATTCACCCCATCACAGAGAAACCATCGACCAACATTTTCACTGACAACATCGATCAATAGAACGTAATCAGTAATGATCGATTTCCAAACCTATTCAGTGTAACTGACAAACCACCGTTCAACATTGTCACTGTGAACATCGATCAATAGTATGTTGTCAGTAATGATCACTTTTCCAAACCTATTCTCCCTGTCATAGACAATCCACAGTTCAACATCATCACTGTGATGGCCGCTCAATAGAACATTGTTTGTAATGATCGATTTCCAAACCTATTCACCCTGTCACAGAGAAACCATCGACCAACATCTTCACTATCAACATCGATCAATAAAATGTAATCAGTAATGATCGATTTCCAAACCTATTCACCCTGTCACAGAGAAACCATCGACCAACATCTTCACTATCAACATCGATCAATAAAATGTAATCAGTAATGATCGAGTTCCTCACCTATTCACCCTGTCACAGAGAAACCATCGACCAACATCTTCACTATCAACATCGATCAATAAAATGTAATCAGTAATGATCGATTTCCAAACCTATTCACCCTGTCACAGAGAAACCATCGACCAACATCTTCACTATCAACATCGATCAATAAAATGTAATCAGTAATGATCGATTTCCAAACCTATTCACCCTGTCACAGAGAAACCATCGACCAACATCTTCACTATCAACATCGATCAATAAAATGTAATCAGTAATGATCGATTTCCAAACCTAGTAACCATCATTGACAAACCACAGTCCAAGATCTTGTCTTGTCTTGTCCACACTGCACCAACACTGCCATTGGGCTATAAACATGCAGGAGCTAGGTGTAGTTAAGTGCCTTGCTCAGGGGCACACACAATGCCTTGGCTGATGCTCGAACTAGCGACCTTCGGATCTCTAGCCCAAAGCCTTAACCACTTGATCTCACGCTACCACCTTGTCACTGTGAAAATCATTGTCAGTAATGAAAAACACAAAATGCTGGCAGAACTCAGCAGGCCAGGCAGCATCTATGGGAGGAGGTAGTGACGACGTTTCGGGCCGAAACCCTTCATCTTCCTGATGGCAGACTCCTGTTGAAGGGTTTCGGCCCGAAACGTCGTCACTACCTCCTCCCATAGCTGCTGTCTGGCCTGCTGAGTTCTGCCAGCATTTTGTGTTTTTTATTTATTTCCAGCATCAGCAGATTTACTCGTACTGTCAGTAATGATCGGTTTTCTAACCTATCCACCCCGTCACTGACAAACCACAGTCCAACATCATCACTGTGAACATCTTTTAATAGAACGTTGTCCATAATGATCGATTTCCAAACCTATTCACCCCGTCACTGACAAACCACCGTCCGACATCATCACTGCGGACATCGATCAATAAAACTTTGTCAATGTTTGATTTCCAAACCTATTCACCCCGTCACTGACAAACCACCGTTCAACATTGTCACTGGGAACATCGATCAATAAAACTTTGTCAATGTTTGATTTCCAAACCTATTCACCCCGTCACTGAAAAACCACCGTTCAACATTGTCACTGTGAACATCGATCAATAAAACTTTGTCAATGTTTGATTTCCAAACCTATCCACCCCGTCACTGACAAACCACCGTCCAACATCATCACTGCGGACATCGATCAATAAAACTTTGTCAATGTTTGATTTCCAAACCTATCCACCCCGTCACTGACAAACCACCGTTCAACATTGTCACTGTGAACATCGATCAATAAAACTTTGTCAATGTTTGATTTCCAAACCTATCCACCCCGTCACTGACAAACCACCGTTCAACATTGTCACTGTGAACATCGATCAATAGAACGTTATCAGCAATGGTCAATTTCCAAACCCATTCACCCTATCACTAACAAACCACTGTCCAACGTTATCACGATAAGCATCTATCAATAGAACGTTGTTAGTAATGATCCATTTTCAAACCTGTTCACCGTCACTGACAACCCACTGACCAAAATCATCACTGTGAAGATCAGTCAATAGAATGTTGTCAGTCATGATCGATTTCCAAACCAATTCACCCTGTCACTGAGAAACCATCGTCCAACATCATTACTGTCAACATCGATCAATAGAACGTTGTCAGTAATAAATGATTTCCAAATCTATTCACATTGTCACTGACAAATCACGGTCCGACATCATCACTGTGAACATCGATCAATAGAACGTTGTTACTGATATTTGATTTCCAAACGTATTCACCCTGTCATAGACAAGACACCGTCCAACATCATCACTGTCAACATCGATCAATAGATCCTTGTTGGAAATGATCGATTTCCAAATCTATTCACTGTCACTGACAAACTACAGTCCAAGATCTTGTCTTGTCTTGTCCATACTGCACCAGCCGCCCGCACTGGGCTATAAACGTACAGGAGCAAGGTGTGCTTAAGTGCCTTGCTCAAGGACACACACAATGCTCCAACAACCTTCAGATCACTAGCCCAAAGCCATAAACACTTGGCCATGTGCTAACACATCATCACTGTGAGCATTGATGAATAGAACATTGTTAGTAATTATCGATTTCCAAATCTATTCACCGTCACTGACAAACCTCTGATCAACATCATCACCGTGAACATCGATCAATAGAACGCTGTGTATAATGATGAATTTACAAACCTATTCAGTGTCACTGACAAACCACCATCACACATCGTCACTGAGCATCGATCAATAAAACATTGTCGGTACTGATCGATTTCCAAACCTATTCTCCCTGTCACTGAGAAGCCTCTACCCAACATTATCACAGTCAACATCGATCAATAGAACGTTGTCAGTAATAAACGATTTCCAAATCTATTCACCCTGTCACTGACAAATCACGGTCCGACATCATCACTGTGAACATCGATCAATAGATCAATGTTCGTAAAGATCGATTTCCAAATCTATTCACCCCATCACAGAGAAACCATCGACCAACATTTTCACTGACAACATCGATCAATAGAACGTAATCAGTAATGATCGATTTCCAAACCTATTCAGTGTAACTGACAAACCACCGTTCAACATTGTCACTGTGAACATCGATCAATAGTATGTTGTCAGTAATGATCACTTTTCCAAACCTATTCTCCCTGTCATAGACAATCCACAGTTCAACATCAACACTGTGATGGCCGCTCAATAGAACATTGTTTGTAATGATCGATTTCCAAACCTATTCACCCTGTCACAGAGAAACCATCGACCAACATCTTCACTATCAACATCGATCAATAAAATGTAATCAGTAATGATCGATTTCCAAACCTATTCACCCTGTCACAGAGAAACCATCGACCAACATCTTCACTATCAACATCGATCAATAAAATGTAATCAGTAATGATCGATTTCCAAACCTATTCACCCTGTCACAGAGAAACCATCGACCAACATCTTCACTATCAACATCGATCAATAAAATGTAATCAGTAATGATCGATTTCCAAACCTATTCACCCTGTCACAGAGAAACCATCGACCAACATCTTCACTATCAACATCGATCAATAAAATGTAATCAGTAATGATCGAGTTCCTCACCTATTCACCCTGTCACAGAGAAACCATCGACCAACATCTTCACTATCAACATCGATCAATAAAATGTAATCAGTAATGATCGATTTCCAAACCTATTCACCCTGTCACAGAGAAACCATCGACCAACATCTTCACTATCAACATCGATCAATAAAATGTAATCAGTAATGATCGATTTCCAAACCTATTCACCCTGTCACAGAGAAACCATCGACCAACATCTTCACTATCAACATCGATCAATAAAATGTAATCAGTAATGATCGAGTTCCTCACCTATTCACCCTGTCACAGAGAAACCATCGACCAACATCTTCACTATCAACATCGATCAATAAAATGTAATCAGTAATGATCGATTTCCAAACCTATTCACCCTGTCACAGAGAAACCATCGACCAACATCTTCACTATCAACATCGATCAATAAAATGTAATCAGTAATGATCGATTTCCAAACCTATTCACCCTGTCACAGAGAAACCATCGACCAACATCTTCACTATCAACATCGATCAATAAAATGTAATCAGTAATGATCGAGTTCCTCACCTATTCACCCTGTCACAGAGAAACCATCGACCAACATCTTCACTATCAACATCGATCAATAAAATGTAATCAGTAATGATCGATTTCCAAACCTATTCACCCTGTCACAGAGAAACCATCGACCAACATCTTCACTATCAACATCGATCAATAAAATGTAATCAGTAATGATCGATTTCCAAACCTATTCACCCTGTCACAGAGAAACCATCGACCAACATCTTCACTATCAACATCGATCAATAAAATGTAATCAGTAATGATCGAGTTCCTCACCTATTCACCCTGTCACAGAGAAACCATCGACCAACATCTTCACTATCAACATCGATCAATAAAATGTAATCAGTAATGATCGATTTCCAAACCTATTCACCCTGTCACAGAGAAACCATCGACCAACATCTTCACTATCAACATCGATCAATAAAATGTAATCAGTAATGATCGATTTCCAAACCTATTCACCCTGTCACAGAGAAACCATCGACCAACATCTTCACTATCAACATCGATCAATAAAATGTAATCAGTAATGATCGATTTCCAAACCTATTCACCCTGTCACAGAGAAACCATCGACCAACATCTTCACTATCAACATCGATCAATAAAATGTAATCAGTAATGATCGAGTTCCTCACCTATTCACCCTGTCACAGAGAAACCATCGACCAACATCTTCACTATCAACATCGATCAATAAAATGTAATCAGTAATGATCGATTTCCAAACCTATTCACCCTGTCACAGAGAAACCATCGACCAACACCTTCACTATCAACATCGATCAATAAAATGTAATCAGTAATGATCGATTTCCAAACCTATTCACCCTGTCACAGAGAAACCATCGACCAACATCTTCACTATCAACATCGATCAATAAAATGTAATCAGTAATGATCGATTTCCAAACCTATTCACCCTGTCACAGAGAAACCATCGACCAACATCTTCACTATCAACATCGATCAATAAAATGTAATCAGTAATGATCGATTTCCAAACCTAGTAACCATCATTGACAAACCACAGTCCAAGATCTTGTCTTGTCTTGTCCACACTGCACCAACACTGCCATTGGGCTATAAACATGCAGGAGCTAGGTGTAGTTAAGTGCCTTGCTCAGGGGCACACACAATGCCTTGGCTGATGCTCGAACTAGCGACCTTCGGATCTCTAGCCCAAAGCCTTAACCACTTGATCTCACGCTACCACCTTGTCACTGTGAAAATCATTGTCAGTAATGAAAAACACAAAATGCTGGCAGAACTCAGCAGGCCAGGCAGCATCTATGGGAGGAGGTAGTGACGACGTTTCGGGCCGAAACCCTTCATCTTCCTGATGGCAGACTCCTGTTGAAGGGTTTCGGCCCGAAACGTCGTCACTACCTCCTCCCATAGCTGCTGTCTGGCCTGCTGAGTTCTGCCAGCATTTTGTGTTTTTTATTTATTTCCAGCATCAGCAGATTTACTCGTACTGTCAGTAATGATCGGTTTTCTAACCTATCCACCCCGTCACTGACAAACCACAGTCCAACATCATCACTGTGAACATCTTTTAATAGAACGTTGTCCATAATGATCGATTTCCAAACCTATTCACCCCGTCACTGACAAACCACCGTCCGACATCATCACTGCGGACATCGATCAATAAAACTTTGTCAATGTTTGATTTCCAAACCTATTCACCCCGTCACTGACAAACCACCGTCCAACATTGTCACTGTAAACATCGATCAATAAAACTTTGTCAATGTTTGATTTCCAAACCTATCCACCCCGTCACTGACAAACCACCGTTCAACATTGTCACTGTGAACATCGATCAATAAAACTTTGTCAGTAATGATTGATTTCCAGACCTAGTCACTGTCACTGACAATCCACCATCTAAAATCATCACTCTGAACTACGAGCAATAGAATATTGTTCTGGAATGATCGATTTCCAAAGCTCCTAACCTGTCAGTCGAAGAATGGCTTTAATTTACTGTGCAATTATAGCGGCAGTTTTATGCAATAATTCATTGGCATTTAGTGTCAGTTGCTTAAATTTCATTAGCACGGAGAAAAGTTACGTGAATTTAATGAAGGAGAGAGTCAAATATAATTGTAGGGGAATGAATCTAATTATCTCATTTTACATCGGGGAAGTGTAATTTTCTATTTATCTTTTATCATCCAATCATCAGAAACTCCTGTAGCAATTGGTTGTAATGTGCTCTGCATATCTGAAGCTAATTGAATACCACCAATATTTTTGCGAGATGATTGATTTTGTTGTTAATTAATTTCAATGCCTTTTTCACCCAGTGTTTTGGTTCAGCTTCTTCCAGGGGCATTTCCAGCCGTTCCAGACTGTGGAAATTCTCACCGGTTGGGGTGAGCTCGGTGATATTGCACCCCAGGGTGGGGGCAGTCTGAATTCAATTCCGGCATCCTCTGAATGTGAGTCTGTGCGCGTGGGTCTCCTCCCATGGTCCAACTTCCCATTTGTGAGCCGGGTACCTGGTCATTGCAAATTGTCCCGTGATTGGGTACACGTGCTATCGGTGGGTGGCTGGGCAGCTGGCCTGTTTCGTGCTGTAACTCGAAATGAGTCAAAAGTTCAAAGTCAATTTATTATCAGAGTTTATATATGTAATCGTATACAACCCTGAGATTCATTTTCTTATGAATCAAATCACCATTATAGAACGAATGTAAGACCACACCAACAGTTCAGCCGGACTGAAAAATATAACAAACTGTGCAATCACAAAAAGGAATAAATAATAATAATAGAGAAATAAGCAATAAATATTAAAACATGAGATGAAAAGACCTTGAAAGTGAATCCAGAGGTTGTGGGAACTGTTTGGTGATGGGGCGAGTGAAGTTGAGTGAGGTTATCCCCTCTGGTTCAGGAGCCTGATGGTTGAGGGGTAATAACTGCTCCTGAACCTGGTGGTGTGGGTCCTGAGGCTCCTGTACCTCCTTCCTGATGGTTGAGGGGTAATAACTGTTCCTGAACCTGGTGGTGTGGGTCCTGAGGCTGCTGTACCTCCTTCCTGATGGTTGAGGGGTAATAACCGTCCCTGAACCTGGTGGTGTGGGTCCTGAGGCTCCTGTACCTCCTTCCTGATGGTTGAGAGGTAATAACTGTCCCTGAACCTGGTGGTGTGGGTCCTGAGGCTCCTGTACCTCCTTCCTGTTGGTTGAGAGGTAATAACTGTCCCTGAACCTGGTGGTGTGGGTCCTGAGGCTCCCGTACCTCCTTCCTGATGGCTGAGGGGTGATAACTGTTCCTGAACCTGGTGGTGTGGGTCCTGAGGCTCCCGTACCTCCTTCCTGATGGTTGAGGGGTAATAACTGTCCCTGAACCTGGTGGTGTGGGTCCTGAGGCTCCTGTACCTCCTTCCTGATGGTTGAGGGGTAATAACTGTCCCTGAAACTGGTGGTGTGGGTCCTGAGGCTCCTGTACCTCCTTCCTGATGGTTGAGGGGTAATAACTGTCCCTGAACCTGGTGGTGTGGGTCCTGAGGCTCCTGTACCTCCTTCCTGATGGTTGAGGGGTAATAACTGTCCCTGAACCTGGTGGTGTGGGTCCTGAGGCTCCTGTACCTCCTTCCTGATGGTTGAGGGGTCATAACTGTCCCTGAACCTGGTGATGTGGGTCCTGAGGCTCCCGTACCTCCTTCCTGATGGCTGAGGGGTGATAACTGTTCCTGAACCTGGTGGTGTGGGTCCTGAGGCTCCCGTACCTCCTTCCTGATGGCTGAGGGGTAATAACTGTTCCTGAACCTGGTGGTGTGGGTCCTGAGGCTCCTGTACCTCCTTCCTGATGGTTGAGGTGTAATAACTGTCTCTGAACCTGGTGGTGTGGGCCCTGAGGCTCCTGTACCTCCTTCCTGATAGTTGAGGGGTAATAACTGTTCCTGAACCTGGTGGTGTGGGTCCTGAGGCTCCTGTACCTCCTTCCTGATGGTTGAGGGGTAATAACTGCTCCTGAACCTGGTGGTGTGGGTCCTGAGGCTCCTGTACCTCCTTTCTGATGGTTGAGGGGTAATAACTGTTCCTGAACCTGGTGGTGTGGGTCCTGAGGCTCCTGTACCTCCTTCCTGATGGTTGAGGGGTAATAACTGTCCCTGAACCTGGTGGTGTGGGTCCTGAGGTTCCTGTACCTCCTTCCTGATGGTGGAGGGGTAATAACTGTCCCTGAACCTGGTGGTGTGGGTCCTGAGGCTCCTGTACCTCCTTCCTGATGGTTGAGGGGTAAGAACTGTTCCTGAACCTGGTGGTGTGGGTCCTGAGGCTCCTGTACCTCCTTCCTGATGGTTGAGGGGTAATAACTGTTCCTGAACCTGGTGGTCTGGGTCCTGAGGCTCCTGTACCTCCTTCCTGATGGTTGAGGGGTAATAACTGTTCCTGAACCTGGTGGTCTGGGTTCTGAGGCTCCTGTACCTCCTTCCTGATGATTGAGGGGTCATAAGTATTCCTGAACCTGGTGGTCTGGGTTCTGAGGCTCCTGTACCTCCTTCCTGATGGTTGAGGGGTCATAAGTATTCCTGAACCTGGTGGTGTGAGTCAGGCTCCTGTACCTCCTGCCTGATGGATGAGGGGTCATAAGTATTCCTGAACCTGGTGGTGTGGGTCCTGAGGCTCCTGTACCTCCTTCCTGATGGTTGAGGGGTGATAACTGTCCATTAACCTGGTGGTGTGGGTCCTGAGGCTCCTGTACCTCCTGCCTGATGGATGAGGGGTCATAAGTATCCCTGAACCTGGTGGTGTGGGATCTCCTTCGTGACGGAGCAGTGAGAAGAGGCCGTGCCCCGGAACCTGGGGATCGCTGAAATCGAGGAGAGTGTCTGCAGCCAAGGGCCAAGTTCCAATTAACATCTCTGTCACTGTACCTACTCCAGCATGTTAGATAATAAACAAATATCAAAATGCCTTCACGGGGGCTCGGAGAGACATGATCTATCTTTTTCAGACTAACGCGGCGTCGGCCATAAGTTGCCTTTTGCTGCGCAGGTTTCCTGACCACGGAGATTTAATCGAGCCTTGCCGAGGGGAGGGACCTGCAGCTCCCTCACACGCCGAGTTGAAGGGTGTTGTCCTCTTGCTCCTGCCTGCTCCTTTCTCTGGAGAGAGCTTTGCGCCCACTGGGTATCCACGGTTTCTTTTAAAAAATCGATTTAAAAATAAATTAAAGTGACAAGCATAGGAATGTCACTGGACTGTGGGGACAGCGTTCTGCTCTCGGTGTCTTCCAGCCTCCTGGCCGGGCACATCTGCACCGGGTGCATCGAGCTGCAGCTCCTCAGAGACCGTGTTGGGGAACTGGAGATGCAGCTCGATGACCTTCGTCTGGTCAGGGAGAACGAGGAGGTGACAGGCAGGAGCTACAGGTAGGTAGTTACCCCGGGGCCACAGGAGACAGATAAGTGGGTCACGGTTCAGGAGAGGGAAGGGGACGAGTCAGGTACTAGAGAGTACCCCTTGACAATAAGTTTGAATACTGTTTGGGGGGGACGGCCTACCTGGGGGAAGCAACAGCGGCCGTGCCTCCGGCACAGAGTCTGGTCCTGTGGCTCAGGAGGGTAGGGAAAGGAAGAGGAAGGCAGCAGTGATAGGGGACTCGATAGTCAGGGTGATTCCATGGACGCAGGAAAGAAGCAAGGATGGTCGTTTGCCTCCCAGGTGCCAGGGTCCGGGATGTTCCTGCATGCGTCCAGAATATTCTGAACCAGGAGGGTGAGCAGCCAGAGTTCGAGGTACATATTGGTACCAGCGACATAGGTAGGAAAAGGGAGGAGCTCCTGAGAAAAGACGACAGGGAGTTAGGAAGGACGTTGAGAAGCAGGACATCAAAGGTAGCAATCTCGGGGTTACTGCCTGTGCCACGCGACAGTGAGAGTAGGAATAGAGTGAGGCGGAGGATAAATGTGTGGCTGAGGGATTGGAGCAGGGGGCAGGGATTCAGATTTCTGGATCATTGGGACCTCTTTTGGAGCAGGTGTGACCTGTACAAGAAGGACGGGTTGCTCTTGAATCCCAGATAGATACATAGATAGATCGATAGATACTTTATTCATCCCCAAGGGGAAATTCAACATTTTTCTGGTGTCCCATACACTTATTGTAGCAAAAACTAATTACATACAGTATTTAACAGTATAAATATGATATGCATCTAAAATCGCCCTCCTAAAAAAGCATTAATAAATAGCTTTTAAAAAGTTCTTAAATAGTTTAAATAGTAAATAGGGGGACCAATATCCTGGCGGGGAGGTTTGCTAGGGCTACTGGGGAGAGTTCAAACTAGATTTGCGAAGGGAACCAAAGTGAAGAGGCAGAGGATGGGGAGGTTGGGGCACAGGTAGAGGCGGCCTTTGTGAGGAAGGGTAGGCAAAGATGCCCTCAGCCTGACGATTTGAGATGTGTCGATTTTAATGCAAGGAGTATCATAAACAAGGCAGATGAACTCAGAGCGCGGGTCAATTCATAGAACTGTGACTTTGTGGCCATTACAGAGACTTGGATCTCTCAGGAGCAGGAATGGCTGCTGAGTGCGCAGGGCTTTGGATGCTTCAAAGAGAACAGAGAGGGAGGCAAGAGAGGTGGCTTTGCTGAGCAGAGGTAGTGTCACGGCTGCAGAAAAGGAGGAAGTCACGGAGGGGTTGTCTACCGAGTCTCTGAGGGTGGAAGTCAGAAATAGGGTGGATTCTACTGGGTGCTTTGTATAGACCACCCAATAGTAACAGGGAAATTGAGGAGCAGAGCGGGAGACAGATTCTGGAACGTTGCCATGATAATGGGGTTGATGTGATGGGGGATTTCAACTTTCCTAATATTGACTGGCCTCTGCCTAGAGCAAGGGGTGGAGTTCGTTTCCTGGCACAGTATGTCAACCAGAGGAGAGGCTGTACTTGACCTGGTCAGGTGTCAGATCTCTCAGCGGTTGAGCGTTTTGGAGGTATCGACCACAATTCTGCCTCCTTCACCAAGGCGCTGGAGAGGGACAGGAGCAGACAACTTGGAAAACCATTTAATCGGGGTGGGAGAAATATGACGTTATTAGACAGGAAATGGGGAGCAGATGTTCTCAGGGGATACACGGCATGGAGTTCTGCGTAGGTATGTTCCATTGAGGCGTGGAAAGGAGGGTTGAGTTGAAGAACCAAAGCACGTAGAAAATCCAGTTACGAAGAAAAGAAAAGCTTACAAAAAGTTCAAGAAACTAGGTACTGTTAAAGCTCTAGAAAATTAGGAAGGAGCTTAAGACTGGACTTAAGAGAGCCAGAAGGGACCACGAGAGGACCTTGGTGAGCAGGATTAAGGAAAACCCCAAGGCATCCTACAAGTATGTGAAGAGCAAGAGGACGAGCCGAGTGAGGATATGACCAATCAGGTGTGATGGTGGAAACATGTGCATGGGGTCGGAGGAGGTACTTAATGAATAATATTCACCAGGGAAAAAGACCTTGACAATTATGGGAATGACTTACTGTGGACTGAAATGCTGGGTTATATAGACATTAAGAAAGAGGATGTGCCAGACGGAGGGTCTCGGCCCGAAACGTCGACATTGCTTCTTCCTATAGATGCTGCCTGGCCTGCTGCATTCCACCAGCATGTTGTGTGCGTTGTGTGAAATGGTTCATTTTGGAAGGTCCAATTTGAAGACGGAATATAACATAAATGGCAGTGTGGAGGGTCAGCGAGATCTTGGGGTCTGTGTCGATAGGGGACTCAAAGCTGCTGTGCAGGTTGGCAGTGTTGTTAAGAAAGCGTATGGTTTGTTGGCCATAATCAACCGTGAGATTGAGTTCAAGAGCCATGTTCTAATGTTAACAGCTCTATAGGACCCTGGTCAGACCCCACTTGGAGGACTGTGCTCAGTTCTGGTCGCCTCACTACAGGAAGGATGTGGAAGCCATAGAAAGGGTGCAGAGGAGATTTACAAGGATGTTGCCTGGATTGGGGAGCATGCCTTATGAGAATAGGTTGAGTGAACTCGGCCTTTTCTCCTTGGAGCGACGGAGGGTGAGAGGTGACCTGATAGAGGTGTACAAGATGATGAGAGGCATCGATTCTGTGGATAGTCAGAGGCTTTTTTCTCAGGGCCAAAATACCTAACATGAGGGGGCACAGTTTTAAGTTGCTTGGAAATAGGTACCGAGGGGAAATCAGGGGTAAGTTTTTCACGGGAGTGGCGGGTACGTGGAACGGGCTGCCGGCAACGGTGGTGGAGGTGGATACGATAAGGTCTTTTAAGAGATTCTTAGATAGGTACATGGAGCTTGGGAAAATAGACGGCTATACGGTAGGGAAATTCTAGGCAGCTTCTAGAACAGTTTATACAGTCAGCACAACATTGTGGGCCGAAGGGCCTGTAACCTGCGGTCGGTTTTCTGTGCTCCATGTTCATAAGTACGAATCGGCGTCCAAGCTGCATCCGAGATAACTGCAGCCCGTAACCAATGCCGCAAGGTTAGTGTTTACTCTCTGACGGAATGGGAGCTCTACTCAGGCATGGCAAAGCCAGCTTCGATGGAAATAAAGGCAGATCCAATCTCCAGGGAGATAATCCACTTGGGGATGTCGTGGCTGCAGATAGGGAGGTCACAGTGTCGTGCACACGCATCTACTGCGGGTCAGCATTTCACAAACCCATTTACTTCTGCAGGTAATTTAATAAACTCTAAAGCGACACGGAACGAATTAGTGAGTGAGAGTGCAGACTGGAGATAACCTGAAAAAAATCTGAACAATCCTTTAGAACAGAGGAAGCTGCTGGTTTTTCGCTCACCGCCTCCAGGGCGGAGATGATGTGATAGTTGTTTAAAACTTCGACTCGTTCTAGGTGACACTGCACACAATATCTCTGTGAGGGTGGAGCAGATGAAGATGGGACCATGCCCGATAAGGGCAGCAAACAATCAGGTTAGCGTTGAGAGAAATTACAAGTCTGAGCGCCCGGCCTGTTCGACGCTGCAGATTCGACACCTGATCTCATCGTGTAATCTCCCGCAGGATCATGATGGCCCTGATTGGAAAACGTGGAGTTTATGCAAATATTTTGCTGAAGAAATCGTGATCTTTCCTGCCTTTTTGCATTTCAAGGAGGACTTGCTGTTTAAAGCCAATTCCGTCCGCCAACAGGAAAACAACTGGATCCATGGATCACAAACAAGACCCTGATTTCTGATCTCCTACCTCACGATTCAGTGTGATATAGAAGGAGGTTCTCCAGCTCACTGAATGAATGCCAGCACGCAAAGCATTCTCATCATCACAATTACACACTTACCCGTTTTAACCATATATAACCACATAGCAATTACAGCAGGGAAACAGGCTATCTCAGTCCTTCTAGTCTGGCCGAACACTCACTCTCACCTAGTCCCACTAACCCGCACTCAGCCCATAACCCTCCATTCATTTCCTCTCCAGATACCTGTTTTTTCCCACCCCCTCGGAGAGAATGTTGGGGTGTCTCTCTCAATCCCTCCCCCTCGGAGAGAATGTTGTGTTGTCTCTCTCAATCCCTCCCCCTCGGAGAGAATGTTGGGATGTCTCTCTCGATCCCTCCCCCTCGGAGAGAATGTTGGGACGTCTCTCTCAATCCCTCCCCATCGGAGAGAATGTTTGGATGTCTCTCTCAATCCCTCCCCATCGGAGAGAATGTTGGGACGTCTCTCTCGATCCCTCCCTCTCGGAGAGAATGTTGGGATGTCTCTCTCAATCCCTCCCCCGCGGAGAGAATGTTGGGATGTGTCTCTCGATCCCTCCCCCTCGGAGAGAATGTTGGGATGTCTGTCTCAATCCCTCCCCCTCGGAGAGAATGTTGGGATGTCTCTCTCCATCCCTCCCCCTCAGAGAGAATGTTGGGATGTCTCTCTCAATCCCTCCCCCTCGGAGAGAATGTTGGGGTGTCTCTCTCAATCCCTCCCCCTCGGAGAGAATGTTGGGATGTCTCTCTCAATCCCTCCCCCTCGCAGAGAAAGTTGGGATGTCTCTCTCAATCCCTCCCCCTCGGAGAGAATGTTGGGATGTCTCTCTCAATCCCTCCCCCTCGGAGAGAATGTTGGGATGTCTCTCTCAATCCCTCCCCCTCGGAGAGAATGTTGGGATGACTCTCTCAATCCCTCCCCATCGGAGAGAATGTTGGGATGTCTCTCTCAATCCCTCCCCCTCGGAGAGAATGTTGGGATGTCTCTCTCAATCCCTCCCCCTCGGAGAGAATGTTGGGATGTCTCTCTCGATCCCTCCCCCTCGGAGAGAATGTTGGGATGTCTCTCTCGATCCCTCCCCCTCGGAGAGAATGTTGGGATGTCTCTCTCGATCCCTCCCCCTCGGAGAGAATGTTGGGATGTCTCTCTCGATCCCTCCCCCTCGGAGAGAATGTTGGGATGTCTCTCTCAATCCCTCCCCCTCGGAGAGAATGTTGGGTTGTCTCTCTCAATCCCTCCCCCTCGGAGAGAATGTTGGGATGTCTCTCTCGATCCCTCCCCCTCGGAGAGAATGTTGGGATGTCTCTCTCAATCCCTCCCCCTCGGAGAGAATGTTGGGATGTCTATCTCGATCCCTCCCCCTCAAAGAGAATGTTGGGACGTCTCTCTCGATCCCTCCCCCTCGGGGTGAATGTTGGGACGTCTATCTCGATCCCTCCCCCTCGAAGAGAATGTTGGGATGTCTCTCTCGATCCCTCCCCCTCGGAGAGAATGTTGGGATGTCTCTCTCAATCCCTCCCCCTCGGAGAGAATGTTGGGATGTCTCTCTCAATCCCTCCCCCTCGGAGAGAATGTTGGGATGTCTCTCTCAATCCCTCCCCCTCGGAGAGAATGTCGGGATGTCTCTCTCAATCCCTCCCCCTCGGAGAGAATGTTGGGATGTCTCTCTCAATCCCTCCCCCTCGGAGAGAATGTTGGGATGTCTCTCTCAATCCCTCCCCCTCGGAGAGAATGTTGGGATGTCTCTCTCAAACCTTCCCCCCCTCGGAGTGAATGTTGGGATGTCTCTCTCAATCCCTCCCCCTCGGAGAGAATGTTGGGATGTCTCTCTTGACCCCTCCCCCTCGGAGAGAATGTTGGGATGTCTCTCTCAATCCCGCCCCCTCGGAGAGAATGTTGGGTTGTCTCTCTCAATCCCTCCCCCTCGGAGAGAATGTTGGGATGTCTCTCTCAATCCCTCCCCCTCGGAGAGAATGTTGGGATGTGTCTCTCGATCCCTCCCCCTCGGAGAGAATGTTGGGATGTCTCTCTCGATCCCTCCCCCTCGGAGAGAATGTTGGGATGTCTCTCTCGATCCCTCCCCCTCGGAGAGAATGTTGGGATGTCTCTCTCCATCCCTCCCCCTCGGAGAGAATGTTGGGATGTCTCTCTCCATCCCTCCCCCTCGGAGAGAATGTTGGGATGTCTCACTCAATCCCTCCCCCTCGGAGAGAATGTTGGGACGTCTCTCTCAATCCCTCCCCCTCGGAGAGAATGTTGGGATGTCTCTCTCGATCCCTCTCCCTCGGAGAGAATGTTGGGATGTCTCTCTCAATCCCTCCCTCTCGGAGAGAATGTTGGGATGTCTGTCTCAATCCTCCCCCTCGGAGAGAATGTTGGGATGTCTCTCTCGATCCCTCCCCATCGGAGAGAAAGTTGGGATGTCTCTCTCAATCCCTCCCTCTCGGAGAGAATGTTGGGATGTCTCTCTCAATCCCTCCCCCTCGGAGAGAACGTTGGGATGTCTCTCTCGATTCCCCCCCATCGGAGAGAATGTTGGGATGTCTCTCTCGATCCCTCCCCATCGGAGAGAATGTTGGGATGTCTCTCTCAATCCCTCCCTCTCGGAGAGAATGTTGGGTTGTCTGTCTCAATCCCTCCCCCTCGGAGAGAATGTTGGGATGTCTCTCTCAATCCCTCCCCCTCGGAGAAAATGTTGGGATGTCTCTCTCGATCCCTCCCCCTCGGAGAGAATGTTGGGATGTCTCTCTCAATCCCTCCCCCTCGGAGAGAATGTTGGGATGTCTCTCTCCATCCCTCCCCCTCGGAGAGAATGTTGGGATGTCTCTCTCAATCCCTCCCCCTCGGAGAGAATGTTGGGATGTCTCTCTCAATCCCTCCCCCTCGGAGATAATGTTGGGATGTCTGTCTCGATCCCTCCCCCTCCCCCTCGGGGAGAATGTTGGGATGTCTCTCTCGTTCCCTCCCCCTCGGAGAGAATGTTGGGATGTCTCTCTCAATCCCTCCCCCTCGGAGAGAATGTTGGGATGTGTCTCTCGATCCCTCCCCTCGGAGAGAATGTTGGGATGTCTCTCTCAATCCCTCCCCCTCGGAGAGAATGTTGGGATGTCTGTCTCAATCCCTCCCCCTCGGAGAGAATGTTGGGATGTGTCTCTCGATCCCTCCCCCTCGGAGAGAATGTTGGGATGTCTCTCTCAATCCCTCCCCCTCGGAGAGAATGTTGGGATGTGTCTCTCGATCCCTCCCCCTCGGAGAGAATGTTGGGATGTCTCTCTCAATCCCTCCCCCTCGGAGAGAATGTTGGGATGTCTCTCTCAATCCCTCCCCCTCGGAGAGAATATTGGGTTGTCTCTCTCGATCCCTCCCCCTCGGAGAGAATGTTGGGATGTCTCTCTCGATCCCTCCCCCTCGGAGAGAATGTTGGGATGTCCCTCTCGATCCCGCCCCCTCGGAGAGAATGTTGGGATGTGTCTCTCGATCCCTCCCCCTCGGAGAGAATGTTGGGATGTGTCTCTCGATCCCTCCCCCTCGGAGAGAATGTTGGGATGTGTCTCTCGATCCCTCCCCCTCGGAGAGAATGTTGGGATGTCTGTCTCAATCCCTCCACCTCGGAGAGAATGTTGGGATGTGTCTCTCGATCCCTCCCCCTCGGAGAGAATGTTGGGATGTCTCTCTCGATCCCTCCCCCTCGGAGAGAATGTTGGGATGTCTCTCTCGATCCCTCCCCCTCGGAGAGAATGTTGGGATGTCTCCCTCGATCCCTCCCCCTCGGAGATAATGTTGGGATGTCTGTCTCGATCCCTCCCCCTCAGAGAGAACGTTGGGATGTCTCTCTCAATCCCTCCCCCTCGGAGAGAATGTGGGGATGTCTGTCTCAATCCCTCCCCCTCGGAGAGAATGTTGGGATGTGTCTCTCGATCCCTCCCCCTCGGAGAGAATGTTGGGATGTGTCTCTCAATCCCTCCCCCTCGGAGAGAATGTTGGGATGTGTCTCTCGATCCCTCCCCCTCGGAGAGAATGTTGGGATGTCTCTCTCAATCCCTCCCCCTCGGAGAGAATGTTGGGATGTCTCTCTCGATCCCTCCCCCTCGGAGAGAATGTTGGGTTGTCTCTCTCGATCCCTCCCCCTCGGAGAGTATGTTGGGATGTCTCTCTCGATCCCTCCCCCTCGGAGAGAATGTTGGGATGTCTCTCTCGATCCCTCCCCCTCGGAGAGAATGTTGGGATGTCTCTCTCGATCCCTCCCACTCGGAGAGAATGTTGGGATGTCTCTCTCGATCCCTCCCCCTCGGAGAGAATGTTGGGATGTCTCTCTCGATCCCTCCCCCTCGGATAGAATGTTGGGATGTCTCTCTCGATCCCTCCCCCTCGGAGAGAATGTTGGGATGTCTCTCTCGATCCCTCCCCCTCGGAGAGAATGTTGGGATGTCTCTCTCGATCCCTCCCCCTCGGAGAGAATGTTGGGATGTCTCTCTCGATCCCTCCCCCTCGGAGAGGTTGTTGGGATGTCTCTCTCAATCCCCCGCCCTCGGAGAGAATGTTGGGATGTCTCTCTCAATCCCTCCCCCTCGGAGACAATGTTGGGATGTCTCTCTCAATCCCTCCCTCTCGGAGAGAATGTTGGGATGTCTCTCTCAATCCCTCCTCCTCGGAGAGAATGTTGGGATGTCTCTCTCGATCCCTCCCCCCCTCGGAGAGAATGTTGGGATGTCTCTCTCGATCCCTCCCCCTCGAAGAGAATGTTGGGATGTCTCTCTCGATCCCTCCCCCCCTCGGAGAGAATGTTGGGATGTCTCTCTCAATCCCTCCCCCCCTCGGATAGAATGTTGGGATGTCTCTCTCAATCCCTCCCCCTTGGAGAGAATGTTGGGATGTCTCTCTCGATCCCTCCCCCTCGGAGAGAATGTTGGGATGTCTCTCTCAATCCCTCCCCCTCGGAGAGAATGTTGGGATGTCTCTCTCGATCCCTCCCCCTCGGAGAGAATGTTGGGTTGTCTCTCTCGATCCCTCCCCCTCGGAGAGTATGTTGGGATGTCTCTCTCGATCCCTCCCCCTCGGAGAGAATGTTGGGATGTCTCTCTCGATCCCTCCCCCTCGGAGAGAATGTTGGGATGTCTCTCTCGATCCCTCCCACTCGGAGAGAATGTTGGGATGTCTCTCTCGATCCCTCCCCCTCGGAGAGAATGTTGGGATGTCTCTCTCGATCCCTCCCCCTCGGATAGAATGTTGGGATGTCTCTCTCAATCCCTCCCCCTCGGAGAGAATGTTGGGATGTCTCTCTCAATCCCTCCCCCTCGGAGAGAACGTTGGGATGTCTCTCACAATCCCTCCCCCTCGGAGAGAATGTTGGGTTGTCTCTCTCAATCCCTCCCCCTCGGAGAGAATGTTGGGATGTCTCTCTCGATCCCTCCCCCTCGGAGAGAATGTTGGGATGTCTCTCTCGATCCCTCCCCCTCGGAGAGAATGTTGGGATGTCTCTCTCGATCCCTCCCCCTCGGAGAGAATGTTGGGATGTCTCTCTCGATCCCTCCCCCTCGGAGAGAATGTTGGGATGTCTCTCTCAATCCCTCCCCCTCGGAGAGAACGTTGGGATGTCTGTCTCAATCCCTCCCCCGCGTAGAGAATGTTGGGATGTCTGTCTCAATCCCTCCCCGTCGGAGAGAATGTTGGGATGTCTCTCTCGATCCCTCCCCCTCGGAGAGAATGTTGGGATGTCTCTCTCAATCCCTCCCCCTCGGAGAGAATGTTGGGATGTCTCTCTCAATCCCTCCCCCTCGGAGAGAATGTTGGGATGTCTCTCTCCATCCCTCCCCCTCGGAGAGAATGTTGGGATGTCTCTCTCAATCCCTCCCCCTCGGAGAGAATGTTGGGATGTCTCTCTCCATCCCTCCCCCTCGGAGAGAATGTTGGGATGTCTCTCTCCATCCCTCCCCCTCGGAGAGAATGTTGGGATGTCTCACTCAATCCCTCCCCCTCGGAGAGAATGTTGGGACTTCTCTCTCAATCCCTCCCCCTCGGAGAGAATGTTGGGATGTCTCTCTCGATCCCTCTCCCTCGGAGAGAATGTTGGGATGTCTCTCTCAATCCCTCCCTCTCGGAGAGAATGTTGGGATGTCTGTCTCAATCCTCCCCCTCGGAGAGAATGTTGGGATGTCTCTCTCGATCCCTCCCCATCGGAGAGAATGTTGGGATGTCTCTCTCAATCCCTCCCTCTCGGAGAGAATGTTGGGATGTCTCTCTCAATCCCTCCCCCTCGGAGAGAACGTTGGGATGTCTCTCTCGATTCCCCCCCATCGGAGAGAATGTTGGGATGTCTCTCTCGATTCCTCCCCATTGGAGAGAATGTTGGGATGTCTCTCTCAATCCCTCCCTCTCGGAGAGAATGTTGGGTTGTCTGTCTCAATCCCTCCCCCTCGGAGAGAATGTTGGGATGTCTCTCTCAATCCCTCCCCCTCGGAGAAAATGTTGGGATGTCTCTCTCGATCCCTCCCCCTCGGAGAGAATGTTGGGATGTCTCTCTCAATCCCTCCCCCCCTCGGAGAGAATGTTGGTATGTCTCTCTCAATCCCTCCCCCTCGGAGAGAATGTTGGGATGTCTCTCTCCATCCCTCCCCCTCGGAGAGAATGTTGGGATGTCTCTCTCAATCCCTCCCCCTCGGAGAGAATGTTGGGATGTCTCTCTCAATCCCTCCCCCTCGGAGATAATGTTGTGATGTCTGTCTCGATCCCTCCCCCTCCCCCTCGGGGAGAATGTTGGGATGTCTCTCTCGTTCCCTCCCCCTCGGAGAGAATGTTGGGATGTCTCTCTCAATCCCTCCCCCTCGGAGAGAATGTTGGGATGTCTCTCTCGATCCCTCCCCTCGGAGAGAATGTTGGGATGTCTCTCTCAATCCCTCCCCCTCGGAGAGAATGTTGGGATGTCTCTCTCGATCCCTCCCCCTCGGAGAGAATGTTGGGTTGTCTCTCTCGATCCCTCCCCCTCGGAGAGTATGTTGGGATGTCTCTCTCGATCCCTCCCCCTCGGAGAGAATGTTGGGATGTCTCTCTCGATCCCTCCCCCTCGGAGAGAATGTTGGGATGTCTCTCTCGATCCCTCCCACTCGGAGAGAATGTTGGGATGTCTCTCTCGATCCCTCCCCCTCGGAGAGAATGTTGGGATGTCTCTCTCGATCCCTCCCCCTCGGATAGAATGTTGGGATGTCTCTCTCAATCCCTCCCCCTCGGAGAGAATGTTGGGATGTCTCTCTCAATCCCTCCCCCTCGGAGAGAACGTTGGGATGTCTCTCACAATCCCTCCCCCTCGGAGAGAATGTTGCGTTGTCTCTCTCAATCCCTCCCCCTCGGAGAGAATGTTGGGATGTCTCTCTCGATCCCTCCCCCTCGGAGAGAATGTTGGGATGTCTCTCTCGATCCCTCCCCCTCGGAGAGAATGTTGGGATGTCTCTCTCGATCCCTCCCCCTCGGAGAGAATGTTGGGATGTCTCTCTCGATCCCTCCCCCTCGGAGAGAATGTTGGGATGTCTCACTCAATCCCTCCCCCTCGGAGAGAATGTTGGGACTTCTCTCTCAATCCCTCCCCCTCGGAGAGAATGTTGGGATGTCTCTCTCGATCCCTCCCCCTCGGAGAGAATGTTGGGATGTCTCTCTCAATCCCTCCCCCCCTCGGAGAGAATGTTGGTATGTCTCTCTCAATCCCTCCCCCTCGGAGAGAATGTTGGGATGTCTCTCTCCATCCCTCCCCCTCGGAGAGAATGTTGGGATGTCTCTCTCAATCCCTCCCCCTCGAGAGAATGTTGGGATGTCTCTCTCAATCCCTCCCCCTCGGAGATAATGTTGTGATGTCTGTCTCGATCCCTCCCCCTCCCCCTCGGGGAGAATGTTGGGATGTCTCTCTCGTTCCCTCCCCCTCGGAGAGAATGTTGGGATGTCTCTCTCAATCCCTCCCCCTCGGAGAGAATGTTGGGATGTCTCTCTCGATCCCTCCCCTCGGAGAGAATGTTGGGATGTCTCTCTCAATCCCTCCCCCTCGGAGAGAATGTTGGGATGTCTGTCTCAATCCCTCCCCCTCGGAGAGAATGTTGGGATGTGTCTCTCGATCCCTCCCCCTCGGAGAGAATGTTGGGATGTCTCTCTCAATCCCTCCCCCTCGGAGAGAATGTTGGGATGTGTCTCTCGATCCCTCCCCCTCGGAGAGAATGTTGGGATGTCTCTCTCAATCCCTCCCCCTCGGAGAGAATGTTGGGATGTCTCTCTCAATCCCTCCCCCTCGGAGAGAATGTTGGGATGTCTCTCTCAATCCCTCCCCCTCGGAGAATGTTGGGATGTGTCTCTCGATCCCTCCCCCTCGGAGAGAATGTTGGGATGTCTCTCTCAATCCCTCCCCCTCGGAGAGAATGTTGGGATGTGTCTCTCGATCCCTCCCCCCCTCGGAGAGAATGTTGGGATGTGTCTCTCGATCCCTCCCCCTCGGAGAGAATGTTGGGATGTCTCTCTCAATCCCTCCCCCTCGGAGAGAATGTTGGGTTGTCTCTCTCGATCCCTCCCCCTCGGAGAGAATGTTGGGATGTCTCTCTCGATCCCTCCCCCTCGGAGAGAATGTTGGGATGTCTCTCTCGATCCGGCCCCCTCGGAGAGAATGTTGGGATGTGTCTCTCGATCCCTCCCCCTCGGAGAGAATGTTGCGATGTCTCTCTCAATCCCTCCCCCTCGGAGAGAATGTTGGGATGTGTCTCTCGATCCCTCCCCCTCGGAGAGAATGTTGGGATGTGTCTCTCGATCCCTCCCCCTCGGAGAGAATGTTGGGATGTCTGTCTCAATCCCTCCCCCTCGGAGAGAATGTTGGGATGTGTCTCTCGATCCCTCCCCCTCGGAGAGAATGTTGGGATGTCTCTCTCGATCCCTCCCCCTCGGAGAGAATGTTGGGATGTCTCTCTCGATCCCTCCCCCTCGGAGAGAATGTTGGGATGTCTCCCTCGATCCCTCCCCCTCGGAGATAATGTTGGGATGTCTGTCTCGGTCCCTCCCCCTCGGAGAGAACGTTGGGATGTCTCTCTCAATCCCTCCCCCTCGGAGAGAATGTGGGGATGTCTGTCTCAATCCCTCCCCCTCGGAGAGAATGTTGGGATGTGTCTCTCGATCCCTCCCCCTCGGAGAGAATGTTGGGATGTGTCTCTCAATCCCTCCCCCTCGGAGAGAATGTTGGGATGTGTCTCTCGATCCCTCCCCCTCGGAGAGAATGTTGGGATGTCTCTCTCAATCCCTCCCCCTCGGAGAGAATGTTGGGATGTCTCTCTCGATCCCTGCCCCTCGGAGAGAATGTTGGGTTGTCTCTCTCGATCCCTCCCCCTCGGAGAGTATGTTGGGATGTCTCTCTCGATCCCTCCCCCTCGGAGAGAATGTTGGGATGTCTCTCTCGATCCCTCCCCCTCGGAGAGAATGTTGGGATGTCTCTCTCGATCCCTCCCACTCGGAGAGAATGTTGGGATGTCTCTCTCGATCCCTCCCCCTCGGAGAGAATGTTGGGATGTCTCTCTCGATCCCTCCCCCTCGGATAGAATGTTGGGATGTCTCTCTCAATCCCTCCCCCTCGGAGAGAACGTTGGGATGTCTCTCTCAATCCCTCCCCCTCGGAGAATGTTGGGATGTCTCTCTCAATCCCTCCCCCTCGGAGAGAATGTTGGGATGTCTCTCTCAATCCCTCCCCCTCGGAGAGAATGTTGGGATGTCTCTCTCAATCCCTCCCCCTCGGAGAGAATGTTGGGATGTCTCTCTCAATCCCTCCCCCTCGGAGAGAACGTTGGGATGTCTCTCACAATCCCTCCCCCTCGGAGAGAATGTTGGGATGTCTCTCTCAATCCCTCCCCCTCGGAGAGAATGTTGGGATGTCTCTCTCAATCACTCCCCCTCGGATAGAATGTTGGGATGTCTCTCTCCATCCCTCCCCCTCGGATAGAATGTTGGGATGTCTCTCTCGATCCCTCCCCCTCGGAGAGAATGTTGGGATGTCTCTCTCGATCCCTCCCCCTCGGAGAGAATGTTGGGATGTCTCTCTCAATCCCTCCCCCTCGGAGAGAATGTTGGGATGTCTCTCTCAATCCCTCCCCCTCGGAGAGAATGTTGGGATGTCTCTCTCAATCCCTCCCCCTCGGAGAGAACGTTGGGATGTCTCTCACAATCCCTCCCCCTCGGAGAGAATGTTGGGATGTCTCTCTCAATCCCTCCCCCTCGGAGAGAATGTTGGGATGTCTCTCTCAATCACTCCCCCTCGGATAGAATGTTGGGATGTCTCTCTCGATCCCTCCCCCTCGGATAGAATGTTGGGATGTCTCTCTCGATCCCTCCCCCTCGGAGAGAATGTTGGGATGTCTCTCTCGATCCCTCCCCCTCGGAGAGAATGTTGGGATGTCTCTCTCGATCCCTCCCCCTCGGAGAGAATGTTGGGATGTCTCTCTCGATCCCTCCCCCTCGGAGAGGTTGTTGGGATGTCTCTCTCAATCCCCCGCCCTCGGAGAGAATGTTGGGATGTCTCTCTCAATCCCTCCCCCTCGGAGACAATGTTGGGATGTCTCTCTCACTCCCTCCCTCTCGGAGAGAATGTTGGGATGTCTCTCTCAATCCCTCCTCCTCGGAGAGAATGTTGGGATGTCTCTCTCGATCCCTCCCCCCCTCGGAGAGAATGTTGGGATGTCTCTCTCGATCCCTCCCCCTCGAAGAGAATGTTGGGATGTCTCTCTCGATCCCTCCCCCCCTCGGAGAGAATGTTGGGATGTCTCTCTCAATCCCTCCCCCCCTCGGATAGAATGTTGGGATGTCTCTCTCAATCCCTCCCCCTCGGATAGAATGTTGGGATGTCTCTCTCAATCCCTCCCCCTCGGAGAGAATGTTGGGATGTCTCTCTCGATCCCTCCCCCTCGGAGAGAATGTTGGGTTGTCTCTCTCAATCCCTCCCCCTTGGAGAGAATGTTGGGATGTCTCTCTCGATCCCTCCCCCTCGGAGAGAATGTTGGGATGTCTCTCTCAATCCCTCCCCCTCGGAGAGAATGTTGGGTTGTCTCTCTCGATCCCTCCCCCTCGGAGAGTATGTTGGGATGTCTCTCTCGATCCCTCCCCCTCGGAGAGAATGTTGGGATGTCTCTCTCGATCCCTCCCCCTCGGAGAGAATGTTGGGATGTCTCTCTCGATCCCTCCCACTCGGAGAGAATGTTGGGTTGTCTCTCTCGATCCCTCCCCCTCGGAGAGTATGTTGGGATGTCTCTCTCGATCCCTCCCCCTCGGAGAGAATGTTGGGATGTCTCTCTCGATCCCTCCCCCTCGGAGAGAATGTTGGGATGTCTCTCTCGATCCCTCCCACTCGGAGAGAATGTTGGGATGTCTCTCTCGATCCCTCCCCCTCGGAGAGAATGTTGGGATGTCTCTCTCGATCCCTCCCCCTCGGATAGAATGTTGGGATGTCTCTCTCAATCCCTCCCCCTCGGAGAGAATGTTGGGATGTCTCTCTCAATCCCTCCCCCTCGGAGAGAACGTTGGGATGTCTCTCACAATCCCTCCCCCTCGGAGAGAATGTTGGGATGTCTCTCTCAATCCCTCCCCCTCGGAAAGAATGTTGGGATGTCTCTCTCAATCACTCCCCCTCGGATAGAATGTTGGGATGTCTCTCTCGATCCCTCCCCCTCGGATAGAATGTTGGGACGTCTCTCTCGATCCCTCCCCCTCGGGGTGAATGTTGGGACGTCTATCTCGATCCCTCCCCCTCGAAGAGAATGTTGGGATGTCTCTCTCGATCCCTCCCCCTCGGAGAGAATGTTGGGATGTCTCTCTCGATCCCTCCCCCTCGGAGAGAATGTTGGGATGTCTCTCTCGATCCCTCCCCCTCGGAGAGAATGTTGGGATGTCTCTCTCGATCCCTCCCCCTCGGAGAGGTTGTTGGGATGTCTCTCTCAATCCCCCGCCCTCGGAGAGAATGTTGGGATGTCTCTCTCAATCCCTCCCCCTCGGAGACAATGTTGGGATGTCTCTCTCAATCCCTCCCTCTCGGAGAGAATGTTGGGATGTCTCTCTCAATCCCTCCTCCTCGGAGAGAATGTTGGGATGTCTCTCTCGATCCCTCCCCCCCTCGGAGAGAATGTTGGGATGTCTCTCTCGATCCCTCCCCCTCGGAGAGAATGTTGGGATGTCTCCCTCCATCCCTCCCCCTCGGAGAGAATGTTGGGATGTCTCTCTCCATCCCTCCCCCTCGGAGAGAATGTTGGGATGTCTCACTCAATCCCTCCCCCTCGGAGAGAATGTTGGGACGTCTCTCTCAATCCCTCCCCCTCGGAGAGAATGTTGGAATGTCTCTCTCGATCCCTCTCCCTCGGAGAGAATGTTGGGATGTCTCTCTCAATCCCTCCCTCTCGGAGAGAATGTTGGGATGTCTCTCTCAATCCCTCCCCCTCGGAGAGAACGTTGGGATGTCTCTCTCGATCCCTCCCCCTCGGAGAGAATGTTGGGATGTCTCTCTCAATCCCTCCCCATCGGAGAGAATGTTGGGATGTCTCTCTCAATCCCTCCCTCTCGGAGAGAATGTTGGGATGTCTCTCTCAATCCCTCCCCCTCGGAGAGAACGTTGGGATGTCTCTCTCGATCCCTCCCCCTCGGAGAGAATGTTGGGATGTCTCTCTCAATCCCTCTCCCTCGGAGAGAATGTTGGGATGTCTCTCTCAATCCCTCTCCCTCGGAGAGAATGTTGGGATGTCTGTCTCAATCCCTCCCCCTCGGAGAGAACGTTGGGATGTCTCTCTCGATTCCCCCCCATCAGAGAGAATGTTGGGATGTCTCTCTCGATCCCTCCCCATCGGAGAGAATGTTGGGATGTCTCTCTCAATCCCTCCCTCTCGGAGAGAATGTTGGGTTATCTGTCTCAATCCCTCCCCCTCGGAGAGAATGTTGGGATGTCTCTCTCAATCCCTCCCCCTCGGAGAAAATGTTGGGATGTCTCTCTCGATCCCTCCCCCTCGGAGAGAATGTTGGGATGTCTCTCTCAATCCCTCCCCCCCTCGGAGAGAATGTTGGTATGTCTCTCTCAATCCCTCCCCCTCGGAGAGAATGTTGGGATGTCTCTCTCCATCCCTCCCCCTCGGAGAGAATGTTGGGATGTTTCTCTCGATCCCTCCCCCTCGGAGAGAATGTTGGGATGTCGCTCTCAATCCCTCCCCCTCGGAGAGAATGTTGGGATGTCTCTCTCGATCCCTCCCCCTCGGAGAGAATGTTGGGATGTCTCTCTCAATCCCTCCCTCTCGGAGAGAATGTTGGGATGTCTCTCTCAATCCCTCCCCCTCGGAGAGAATGTTGGGATGTCTCTCTCAATCCCTCCCCCTCGCAGAGAACGTTGGGATGTCTGTCTCAATCCCTCCCCCTCGGAGAGAATGTTGGGATGTCTGTCTCAATCCCTCCCCCTCGGAGAGAATGTTGGGATGTCTGTCTCGATCCCTCCCCCTCGGAGAGAATGTTGGGATGTCTCTCTCAATCCCTCCCCCTCGGAGAGAATGTTGGGATGTCTCTCTCGATCCCTCCCCCTCGGAGAGAACGTTGGGATATCTCTCTCAATCCCTCCCTCTCGGAGAGAATGTTGGGATGTCTCTCCCAATCCCTCCCCCTCGGAGAGACAGGGAAAGGGTGAGCCCAGTTGTGTGAGGTCTACTTCAGAACTTCACATTGTTTAGCACACCAGAGAACACGAAATCCAATCAGAATTTGTGGTGTTCTGATGCAAACAAACACTACTCGGATGATAAAGAACAAGCTTTCCTGGGAACAAGATTAGAGTAAGGGAGCCCTTGAGAGTCTGTGGTGGATGGGGAGACATGAAGCATGAAGTTATCCACACCGGCTCAGGAGCCTGATGGTCGTAACTGGTGGTGTGGTAACAGACACAAAATGCTGGAGGAACTCAGCAAGTGAACCATAATCTGATCTGCCGAGTTCCTCCAGCATTTTTGGGTTGACGCCACACATACCTGTATTTCGTTATTCTGGAATTGTACTGTCTTACCAGATCATCCACATTTAATAAAAAATAAGTGTTCTGGTTGTGATGTCTCATCAGAGACTTTGTTCTAGAAAGCATATTTATATTTATCAGAAAACGGTATGCTGTGTGGATTGCTAACATATCGTACAGACAGGGGTAGTGACTGCTACACAACACGGAAGATTGAAGCTTAAAGGATTTACACTTGTAAGAATGGGACTCTGTGGCTTCAGCATCGTGAAGCATGGCTGTGAGACAAGGACAATGTTTAACAGACATTCATGTCGGATCTGAGCCATTTTTTTTTTCCGGGGGCATCTTTTGTGGAGGAAGCTGTCAGACGAAGAGGCTGCAGATGAGTGAAGTGACTGGACACATATTTCATTAGCCTGGCTCTGATTGAACACAGCTTCAGATGGTGACAAGCGCATCTCATCTCCTTCGATCTGTCACTTTGCATAAACCTCCGGCTGCTGCAACATCTCAGCAAGTCCCTTATCACCGACGGTCCCTGCAAAGAATACGATGTGATCGTCGTTTCAACCCACTGACCTTTACCCCTTGGGTTAACTACCCGGGCTGTTTTGAATACAGAGTATTAGCAATGGTGATATATTACCGGCAGACAGCAGGGAGTTGGAATTGAAGAGATGGAACACCGGGGACTGTGGGGGCCCTGCACTTGGCAAATTACTCTCTCTCTCTCTCTCTCTCTTGTTGGTGGGGAGACTTCGTTGCTGATCCTCGAGTCAAGGACCTCAGGGGGAGGGGGTGAGAGTGGCGCTGTAGATTTTCCGGCTGTAAATCAGCGAGCTGTTTTCTTTATGTCTCCCCTCTTGCTGGGTGGCTTTATCAGGAGCAGGGAGAGAGAGAGAGAGCCGGTGGCATGCCGAGTTTCTGGGTTTTTGTCCTGCTGACGCTCCTCGCTGGGGGTTTCGCCGTTTGCTTGCCTGGTTGGCGCTGGGGGCCGATGCTTTCTTGCGGACGTAAGTGGGAGCTGAGGGGGGGGGGATTATCGTTCCTTTGCTGCTGCTTGTGTGTGTGTGTGGGGGGGGGAGCAGGGGTTCTAACGTTTTTACAGTCACTCATTTGTCTTTTGTTTTTGAGAACGTCTGCAAAGAATACAAATTTCAGGTTGTATATTGCACACATTTGTCTGATACTAAATTGAAGTACTGAACGGATTGTCTGCCTCACTTACGGGACATCATTAAGTTGCCAGAATCCTTCCTGCAAACTTCCCGGCCTCCTTCCTGCCCGCAACGCCGTAGTTGCAGGGGGCGGCAATCGCTGTCCGGCTAGACCGCCTGCTCATTATGCCCCAGGTGTGGCTCATGGTTTGGACACTCCAAAACAACAACTTGTGCAGAGTTTCCGTCATCACGCCTCTTGGATTAACAGCCATACCAGTCCTGGGTGGGGACTCAGGAATACCTGGGCCCGCTGGGTTTTCCATTCCCGTTTCCCTGAATTTTGTTTCTGACCCCTGTCAGCCCCTGAGCTGAACCCCTGACCCTGGAGGATGGGTCGGCCACTCTTAATCTGACCTCTACCCTTTGACCTGCCGGGCATGGGTGACCCCCTACCAAGTCTCCAAACACAAAGCCCTGACCAAGAACCAGCCAACTTGGTTCTTCGGGTTACTGACCTTCAGTTGTTGTTCAGAATGGGGGGAGAATGGCGGTCTAAGTGGCTTTGACCGTGGTGCCAGACGGAGTGGTTTGAGTATCTCAGAGGCTGATGATCTCCTGGGATTTTCATACATAATAGTCTCTGGAGTTTACAGAGAACGGTGCAGAAAAAAACAAAAAGAAAACAGTCAGTGAGCGGCAGTTCTGTGGGTGAAAACACCTGGTTAGTGAGGGGGGTCAGAGGAGAACGTTCAGACGGGATCAATCACACATTACAACAGGGGTGTGCAGAGGAGCATCTCCGAGCACACAACACGTCGGGCCTTGTCAGTGAGCGGCAGTTCTGTGGGTGAAAACACCTGGTTAGTGAGGGGGGTCAGAGGAGAACGTTCAGACGGGATCAATCACACATTACAACAGGGGTGTGCAGAGGAGCATCTCCGAGCACACAACACGTCGGGCCTTGTCAGTGAGCGGCAGTTCTGTGGGTGAAAACACCTGGTTAGTGAGGGGGGTCAGAGGAGAACGTTCAGACGGGATCAATCACACATTACAACAGGGGTGTGCAGAGGAGCATCTCCGAGCACACAACACGTCGGGCCTTGTCAGTGAGCGGCAGTTCTGTGGGGGAAAACACCTGGTTAGTGAGGGGGGTCAGAGGAGAACGTTCAGACGGGATCAATCACACATTACAACAGGGGTGTGCAGAGGAGCATCTCCGAGCACACAACACGTCAAGCCTTGTTGGGCCGCATCAGCCGAACACCAGCCCAGATTGCACGTCTGCGCCTAAAGAAATGGCCTCTGATTGTAAGCCCTCTGGCACCCTCCACCAGCAAGAAAACTTCACGCATCGACCCTATGAATGCCAATATTCCCTGCAGTTAAGTGCAAGTCCCGTTAGTCGTGTTGGTGGGAGAGCATACTTTCTGGAACGCTGACGTTGTTAATGAAGTTGAACAAAATGCCAGCGTGTGAGAAGCTTCAGCGACACTCTGCACTGAGGACCGGCCGTCCGGAATGTCCTGCGGGTTCAGAGAAGTTGCAGCAATCACAGCATCCGTGGGCGACCGGTGAATTTTTGGATTCTCACTCGGCTGCAAAGGTGTTGAGGTGAATTTACGTCTCTACCAAAGGAGGGGTGAGGCGCTCCTTCCCCACCCCCCCCCACGCCGCTAGCCTGCAGATCATCCTTGGGCAATGTGTAGCACCTCCTTACCATGAAGCCACGGGAGCAGCCGGTGCAGAACACAAGTCCTGCTTCTGCCACCACTGACACCAGGCAGGCGATCTCTGAAGAGTATCGATAACGGCTGAGGTCTCCTCGCCTTGTACAGTTACACACTGCCCAGAAGAAGCTAATGGCAAACCACTCCTGTAGAACATTTACCATGAACTAGCATGGTCAAGACTACGATTACCTACGTCATAATGCACGACACATAATGATGATGTCATACGACATGACACATAATGAAGATGTCATACGACATGACATATAATGATGATGTCATACCACACAACATACAATGATGATATCATATGGCACGACACATAATGATGATGTCATACGACATGACACATAATGAAGATGTCATACGACATGACATATAATGATGATGTCATACCACACAACATACAATGATGATATCATATGACACAGCACATAATGAAGATGACTGTTCCCAAAATATCCCTCTCCATTCCCAACACGCACCCACTCCCGGCAGGCAAAGATACAAAAGCCTGAATCCCCAGGCTCAAGTAGAGCTTGTACCCCATTGCTCTCAGACTATTGAACATTCTCCCAATATTAGATGGACTCACCATCTCAGAATCTACCTTCTTCTCCTTGCATTGTAATGACTTCCTGCACTGCGCTTTCACTGTAACTACAACACTTTATTCTGTATACAATTATTCCTCTCCCCTGTCCTTCAATATTGTAATTCTCTCTTGCTATTCCTTGTCCTTCACTATCCTGTTGTAACTCTCTTTATCTCTGTGTCGCTGTAACACTTTACTCTGTACAGTTCTTGTTCTCCCGTCATTCAATACCCTGTTGTATCTCTCTCTCTCCGACACTGTAACACTTTACTCTGTACAGTTATTGTTTTCCCCTGTTGTATGTCAGTGTCCTGTTTTAATGGTTTGAACTTTCAGAATGGAATATCCTGCTATGTGTTTTACTGTGCTTCAGTGCATCTGACAACAACAAACCAATTTAACTATATAATTCCCTCCATGAACAACAATATTTCCTTTCGTTCTGTCACATGGAGTCTGATTTGAGGTTTGGATAAGTGAGATAGAAGGCACAGACTGAGAATGAGCACGTTAACTGTTTGTTTATAAATGAACAGTGAGACAATAAACCAGGCACTTAAATGAACAAGAGCTTGTTGAAGTTACCCTTTATTTTCCAAAAATAAAGATGGCAGAATCGTTTAACGCTTAAGAAATAGCTTAATCAATCATTTATTTTACTGCAAAACCTGCAGAGCAAGCGTGGTAGCTGAATGTCACATAATACATCATCGCGACAGACCCGTTTCTTAAAATTATCCTCAACTCAATGTTGGTGGCTGTGACATTTGAATGTTTCCACTGATTAAATCAATTTCGACCCTAAACTGCATGAAACCACAATACTCAACATTCAGTCATCCTTTAACTTAACGGATGCTGCATTCAATCTCCCCTGATTATCAAACTGAGTCACCCAGCATGCAACGAACAAATAACTAATTAAACAAATGAAAGCAAAGTGGGACATCTCTGTCTGCAAAACTCTCTCTCACCGGTCCTTCAGTTCTGACCCTGACTTCAGCCTGAAACGGGCCCTGATGGCATAAGAAAGATCTGAGCCTCCCACTCGTGCTATTCTTAACCCCAAGTCACCCAGAAACGTAAATCTGTCACGTGACGCAGAAACCAACCGACGAGAAAGATCGCCTTTCCTGATGAAGGGTCTCGGCCCGAAACGTTGGCTACTCTTTTCTCACGGACGCTGCCCGGCCTGCTGAGTTCTTCCAGCGCCGTGTACGTATTCTTTGATCCACAGCATCTGCAGTTGAATTTTTGTGTTTTGAGAAAGATCGCCTGCACTCTCTGAGAGGGCCAATCAAAATCGACCCGGCAACCCAGCATTTGAGAGGCAAATTAGCCTCATCCTCCACAGGGCACATCTCCCTTCCTCTTATAGAGCCACAGAACACTCCGGCACAGTACAGGCCCTTCAGCCCTCCATGTTGTGCCGACCCATATAATCCTTTAAAAAAAAGTACTAAACCCACACTACCCCATAACCCTCCATTTTTCTTTCATCCATGTGCTTGTCCAAGAGGCTCTTAAATACCCCTAATGTATTAGCCTCCACCACCATCCCTGGCAAGTCATTCCAGGCACTCACAACCCTCTGTGTAAAAAAAACTTACCCCTGATATCTCCCCTAAACTTCCCTCCCTTAACTTTGTACCTATGCCCTCTGCTGTTTGTTCTTGGGGCCCTGGGAAACAGGTACTATCCACCATATCTATGCCTCCCATAATCTTGTAGACCTCTATCAACTCCCCTCTCATTCTTCAATGCTCGAAAGAGAAAAGTCCCAGCTCTGCTAACCTTGCTTCCTATGACTTGTTCTCCAAACCAGGCAAATCTCCTCTGCACCCTCTCCATAGCTTTCACATCCTTCCTATAATGAGGTGACCAGAACTGAACACACTATTGTCGTCCGTATTGTCTTAACATTCCACATCCAGATGTAAACTGTTCCCAAACACATCTCCCCTCCCCCTTCAATCAATGGGGACTGTTCCCAAACACATCTCCCCTTTCCCTTCATTCAACAGGGACTGTTCCCAAACACATCTCCCCTCCCCCTTCAATCAATGGGGACTGTTCCCAAACACATCTCCCCTTTCCCTTCATTCAACAGGGACTGTTCCCAAACACATCTCCCCTTTCCCCTTCATTCAACAGGGACTGTTCCCAAACACATCTCCCCTTTCCCCTTCATTCAACGGGGACTGTTCCCAAACACATCTCCCCTTTCCCCTTCATTCAACGGGGACTGTTCCCAAACACATCTCCCCTTCCCCCTTCATTCAACGGGGACTGTTCCCAAACACATCTCCCCTTTCCCCTTCATTCAACAGGGACTGTTCTAAAACACATCTCCCCTTTCCCCTTCATTCAACGGGGACTGTTCCCAAACACATCTCCCCTTCCCCCTTCATTCAATGGGGACTGTTCCCAAACACATCTCCCCTTCCCCTTCATTCAACGGGGACTGTTCCCAAACACATCTCCCCTTTCCCCTTCATTCAATGGGGACTGTTCCCAAACACATCTCCCCTTTCCCCTTCATTCAATGGGGACTGTTCCCAAACACATCTCCCCTTTCCCCTTCATTCAATGGGGACTGTTCCCAAACACATCTCCCCTTTCCCATTCATTCAACAGGGACTGTTCACGAACACATCTCCCCTTTCCCCTTCATTCAACAGGGACTGTTCACGAACACATCTCCCCTTTCCCCTTCATTCAATGGGGACTGTTCCCAAACACATCTCCCCTTTCCCATTCATTCAAAAGGGACTGTTCACGAACACATCTCCCCTTTCCCCTTCATTCAACAGGGACTGTTCCCATTCACATCTCCCCTCCTGCTTCATTCAACAGGGACTGTTCACAAACACATCTCCCCTTTCCCATTCATTCAACAGGGACTGTTCACAAACACATCTCCCCTTCTCTTCATTCAACAGGGACTGTTCCCATTCACATCTCCCCTCCTGCTTCATTCAACGGGGACTTTTCACAAACACATCCAGAAATCCAGAGCAACATGCACACATGCAAAATGTGGCAGGAACTCAACATGCCAGGTATCACCTATGGTGGTGACTGGACCGAGACCCGTCATCGATTTTGGATAGGAAGGTGGAAGAAGCCAGGCTGATGTGGTGCTGGGTGAGTGAAAGGTGTACCAGCTGGCCGGTGGTAGATGAGACCAGCTGCAGGGCAATGTGGGGGTGAGTGGAGTTTTGGCACTGGGAGTTCGTCGGTGTGACCACCTGTAGGGGAGCAGCTGGATTAATCCGGAAGCCGGGATGTGATCGGGAAGAGGAAGGGTGCTGATAGAGAGTGGACTGTGGGAGAAAGGGAAAGCAGAGGGGTACCAGAGGGAGGAGCAGATGGGCAGGTGTGTTGTACGGACAACCACCCCTCTGCCCAAGCCCATCCACAACATGAGGAATTTGCCTCTTGCCTCCCGTCGCATTGCTCAAGGCTTCTGGCATGTGAAGACCAAAGTTAGATGTCCTGACCTGTTTCAGAATACTTCTGCGAGCACAGAGACATAGGACATCCCTTTCCTGTGTTGGTGGAGGGTTCTCAACTCAAACTCAGTCCCTCTCCATTGACTCTGCCTCAGCCACAGAGCATTGACTGTGGTCCTCAGGAAGGGGAAGTCAAGGGAACAGGCCTCAGTCATCATCGAAGGATCAGCTGCAGAAAGGGTGAACAATTTCACATTCCTGTGAAAGTCTCCAAATGTCCATCCTGGAGTGGAGAGGGTGGGCAGTCTCATGTTCCATGGTGTCAACATCTCTGAATTGAAGTGACTTTATTTCTTACATCCTTCACGTACACGAGGGGTAAAAATCTTTACGTTGCGTCTCCATCCAAATGTGCAATCATAGTAATTTATAACAAGTAGAACAGTCAACATAATGTAGAAATACACTCAGATCAGCGTGAGTTCATCAGTCTGACGGCCTGGTGGAAGAAGCTGTCCCGGAGCCTGTTGGTCCTGGATTTTATGCTGCGGGACCGTCTCCCGGATGGAAGCAGCTGGAATAGATTGTGGCTGGGGTGACTCAGGTCGCCAAATGATCCTTTTGACACACCTGTCCTTGTAAATGTCCTGAATCGTGGAAATATCACAACCACAGATCACAGCATTGAAGATCTATCCTTCAGTCCAATATAGTGACCCCTCTATAAAGAAGGCACAACAGCAGCTGAATTTCATTTGGAGTTCGAGAAGATTTGTTATTTCATTTATGCGTTTATTGAGAAAGGCCAGCAATCCCTCAATTTAATGCTAATCACAGGATGGTTTACACTGACTAATTAGTCTTTGGACTGTGGGAGGAGACCAGAGCACCCAGAGGAAACCCACATGGTCATGGGGAGAATATACTGTCTCCTGCCAGGCAGCAGTGGGAATCGAACCCTTGTCGCAGGTACCGTAAAGCGCTGTGTTAACCATTACGCTACCCTGCCTTCGAACAGCAAAGACTCATGCAAATTTCAACAGCTGTACCAGGAGGGGCATCCTAGCAGGTATGGAGGGGCCACTGCAAAGGGTCAGTAAAAGCAGAAGAAAGTTGGAAACTCTGACACTACCATGATGGGCACTGGCCTTCCCAGCAATGAGGGGATCATTAAAAGGTGATGCATCAAACCGCAAGCGTCCATCATTAAAAACCACCATCGCCCAGGACGAGCCCACTCCTCATTGTGACCATCAGGGAGGGGGTCATGGAGAAACATCCATCATTACTGACCCCCATCGCCCAGGACATATCCTCTCCTCATTGTGACCATCAGGGAGAGGGTAATGGAGAAACATCCATCGTTACTGACCCCCATCGTCCAGGACATGCCCTCTTCTCATTGTGACCATCAGGGAGAGGGTAATGGAGATACATCCATCGGTACTGACCCCCATCACCTAGGACGTGCCCTCTCCTCATTGTGACCATCAGGCAGAGGGTAATAGAGATACATCCATCGTTACTGACCCCCATCGCCCAGGACATGCCCTCTTCTCATTGTGACCATCGGGGGGGGGGGGGTAATGGAGATACATCCATCGTTACTGACCCCCATCACCCAGGATGTGCCCTCTCCTCATTGTGACCATCAGGGAGGGGGTCATGGAGAAACATCCATCGTTACTGACCCCCATCGCCCAGGACATGCCCACTCCTCATTGTGACCATCAGGGAGGGGGTCATGGAGAAACATCCATCGTTACTGACCCCCATCGCCCAGGACATGCCCACTCCTCATTGTGACCATCAGGGAGAGGGTAATGGAGAAACATCCATCGTTACTGACTCCCATTGCCCAGGACATGCCCACTCCTCATTGTGACCATCAGGGAGAGGGTAATGGAGAAACATCCATCGTTACTGACCCCCATCGCCCAGGACATGCCCACTCCTCATTGTGACCACCAGGGAGAGGGTAATGGAGAAACATCCATCGTTACTGACCCCCATCGCCCAGGACATATCCTCTTCTCATTGTGACCATCAGGGAGAGGGTAATGGAGAAACATCCATCGTTACTGACCCCCATCACCCAGGACGTGCCCACTCCTCATTGTGACCATCAGGGAGAGGGTAATGGAGAAACATCCATCGTTACTGACCCCCATCGCCCAGGACATGCCCACTCCTCATTGTGACCATCAGGGAGGGGGTCATGGAGATACATCCATCGTTACTGACCCCCATCGCCCAGGACGTGCCCACTCCTCATTGTGACCATCAGGGAGAGGGTCATGGAGAAACATCCATCGTTACTGACCCCCATCGCCCAGGACATGCCCTCTTCTCATTGTGACCATCAGGGAGAGGGTAATGGAGATACATACATCATTACTGACCCCCATCGCCCAGGACGTGCCCACTCCTCATTGTGACCATCAGGGAGAGGGTAATGGAGATACATCCATCGTTACTGACCCCCATCGCCCAGGACGTGCCCACTCCTCATTGTGACCATCAGGGAGAGGGTAATGGAGAAACATCCATCGTTACGGACACCCATCGCCCAGGACGTGCCCACTCCTCATTGTGACCATCAGGGAGAGGGTAATGGAGAAACATCCATCGTTACTGACCCCCATCGCCCAGGACATGCCCACTCCTCATTGTGACCATCAGGGAGAGGGTCATGGAGAAACATCCATCGTTACTGACCCCCATCGCCCAGGACGTGCCCACTCCTCATTGTGACCATCAGGGAGAGGGTCATGGAGAAACATCCATTGTTACCGACCCCCATCGCCCAGGACGTGCCCACTCCTCATTGTGACCATCAGGGAGAAGGTAATGGAGAAACATCCATCGTTACTGACCCCTATCGCCCAGGACATGCCCACTCCTCATTGTGACAATCAGGGAGAGGGTAATGGAGAAACATCCATCATTACTGACCCCCATCGCCCAGGACGTGCCCACTCCTCATTGTGACCATCAGGGAGGGGGTAATGGAGAAACATCCATCGTTACTGACCCCCATCGCCCAGGACGTGCCCACTCCTCATTGTGACCATCAGGGAGGGGGTAATGGAGAAACATCCATCGTTACTGACCCCCATCGCCCAGGATGTGCCCACTCCTCATTGTGACCATCAGGGAGAGGGTAATGGAGAAACATACATCGTTACTGACCCCCATCGCCCAGGGCGTGCCCACTCCTCATTGTGACCATCAGGGAGAGGGTCATGGAGATACATCCATCGTTACTGACCCCCATCGCCCAGGACATGCCCACTCCTCATTGTGACCATCAGGGAGGGGGTAATGGAGAAACATCCATCGTTACTGACCCCCATCGCCCAGGACATGCCCACTCCTCATTGTGACCATCAGGGAGAGGGTAATGGAGAAATATCCATCGTTACTGACCCCCATCGCCCAGGACATATCCTCTGCTCATTGTGACCATCAGGGAGAGGGTAATGGAGAAACATCCATCGTTACTGACCCCCATCACCCAGGACGTGCCCACTCCTCATTGTGACCATCAGGGAGAGGGTAATGGAGAAACATCCATCGTTACTGACCCCCATCGCCCAGGACATGCCCACTCCTCATTGTGACCGTCAGGGAGGGGGTCATGGAGATACATCCATCGTTACTGACCCCCATCGCCCAGGACGTGCCCACTCCTCATTGTGACCATCAGGGAGAGGGTCATGGAGAAACATCCATCGTTACTGACCCCCATCGCCCAGGACATGCCCTCTTCTCATTGTGACCATCAGGGAGAGGGTAATGGAGATACATCCATCATTACTGACCCCCATCGCCCAGGACGTGCCCACTCCTCATTGTGACCATCAGGGAGAGGGTAATGGAGATACATCCATCGTTACTGACCCCCATCGCCCAGGACGTGCCCACTCCTCATTGTGACCATCAGGGAGAGGGTAATGGAGAAACATCCATCGTTACTGACCCCCATCGCCCAGGACGTGCCCACTCCTCATTGTGACCATCAGGGAGAGGGTAATGGAGAAACATCCATCGTTACTGACCCCCATCGCCCAGGACGTGCCCACTCCTCATTGTGACCATCAGGGAGAGGGTAATGGAGAAACATCCATCGTTACTGACCCCCATCGCCCAGGACATGCCCACTCCTCATTGTGACCATCAGGGAGAGGGTCATGGAGAAACATCCATCGTTACTGACCCCCATCGCCCAGGACGTGCCCACTCCTCATTGTGACCATCAGGGAGAGGGTCATGGAGAAACATCCATCGTTACTGACCCCCATCGCCCAGGACGTGCCCACTCCTCATTGTGACCATCAGGGAGGGGGTAATGGAGATACATCCATCATTACTGACCCCCATCGCCCAGGACATGCCCACTCCTCATTGTGACCATCAGGGAGGGGGTAATGGAGATACATCCATCATTACTGACCCCCATCGCCCAGGACATGCCCACTCCTCATTGTGACCATCAGGGAGGGGGTAATGCAGAAACATCCATCATTACTGACCCCCATCGCCCAGGACGTGCCCACTCCTCATTGTGACCATCAGGGAGGGGGTAATGGAGAAACATCCATCGTTACTGACCCCCATCGCCCAGGACGTGCCCACTCCTCATTGTGACCATCAGGGAGAGGGTAATGGAGAAACATCCATCGTTACTGACCCCCATCGCCAAGGGCGTGCCCACTCCTCATTGTGACCATCAGGGAGAGGGTCGTGGAGATACATCCATCGTTACTGACCCCCATCGCCCAGGACATGCCCACTCCTCATTGTGACCATCAGGGAGGGGGTCATGGAGAAACATCCATCGTTACTGACCCCCATCGCCCAGGACATGCCCACTCCTCATTGTGACCATCAGGGAGAGGGTAATGGAGAAACATCCATCGTTACTGACCCCCATCGCCCAGGACATGCCCACTCCTCATTGTGACCATCAGGGAGAGGGTAATGGAGAAATATCCATCATTACTGACCCCCATCGCCCAGGACGTGCCCACTCCTCATTGTGACCATCAGGGAGAGGGTCATGGAGAAACATCCATCGTTACTGACCCCCATCGCCCAGGACATGCCCACTCCTCATTGTGACCATCATGGAGAGGGTAATGGAGAAACATCCATCGTTACTGACCCCCATCGCCCAGGACGTGCCCACTCCTCATTGTGACCATCAGGGAGAAGGTCATGGAGAAACATCCATCGTTACTGACCCCCATCGCCCAGGACATGCCCTCTTCTCATTGTGACCATCAGGGAGAGGGTAATGGAGATACATCCATCATTACTGACCCCCATCGCCCAGGACGTGCCCACTCCTCATTGTGACCATCAGGGAGAGGGTAATGGAGATACATCCATCGTTACTGACCCCCATTGCCCAGGACATGCCCACTCCTCATTGTGACCATCAGGGAGAGGGTCATGGAGAAACATCCATCGTTACTGACCCCCATCGCCCAGGACGTGCCCACTCCTCATTGTGACCATCAGGGAGAGGGTAATGGAGAAACATCCATCGTTACTGACCCCCATCGCCCAGGACGTGCCCACTCCTCATTGTGACCATCAGGGAGAGGGTAATGGAGAAATATCCATCGTTACTGACCCCCATCGCCCAGGACATGCCCTCTTCTCATTGTGACCATCGGGGGGGGGGGGGGGGTCAAGGAGATACATCCATCGTTACTGACCCCCATCGCCCAGGACGTGCCCACTCCTCATTGTGACCATCAGGGAGAGGGTAATGGAGAAACATCCATCATTACTGACCCCCATCGCCCAGGACGTGCCCACTCCTCATTGTGACCATCAGGGAGAGGGTCATGGAGAAACATCCATCGTTACTGACCCCCATCGCCCAGGACGTGCCCACTCCTCATTGTGACCATCAGGGAGAGGGTAATGGAGATACATCCATCGTTACTGACCCCCATCGCCCAGGACGTGCCCACTCCTCATTGTGACCATCAGGGAGAGGGTAATGGAGAAACATCCATCGTTACTGACCCCCATCGCCCAGGACGTGCCCACTCCTCATTGTGACCATCAGGGAGAGGGTCATGGAGAAACATCCATCGTTACTGACCCCCATCGCCCAGGACGTGCCCACTCCTCATTGTGACCATCAGGGAGAGGGTAATGGAGAAACATCAATCGTTACTGACCCCCATCGCCCAGGGCGTGCCCACTCCTCATTGTGACCATCAGGGAGAGGGTCATGGAGATACATCCATCGTTACTGACCCCCATCGCCCAGGACATGCCCACTCCTCATTGTGACCATCAGGGAGAGGGTCATGGAGAAACATCCATCGTTACTGACCCCCATCGCCCAGGACATGCCCTCTTCTCATTGTGAACATCAGGGAGAGGGTAATGGAGATACATCCATCATTACTGACCCCCATCGCCCAGGACGTGCCCACTCCTCATTGTGACCATCAGGGAGAGGGTAATGGAGATACATCCATCGTTTCTGACCCCCATCGCCCAGGACGTGCCCACTCCTCATTGTGACCATCAGGGAGAGGGTAATGGAGAAACATCCATTGTTACTGACACCCATCGCCCAGGACGTGCCCACTCCTCATTGTGACCATCAGGGAGAGGGTCATGGAGAAACATCCATCGTTACTGACCCCCATCGCCCAGGACGTGCCCACTCCTCATTGTGACCATCAGGGAGAGGGTAATGGAGAAACATCCATCGTTACTGACCCCCATCGCCCAGGACGTGCCCACTCCTCATTGTGACCATCAGGGAGAGGGTCATGGAGAAACATCCATCGTTACTGACCCCCATCGCCCAGGACGTGCCCACTCCTCATTGTGACCATCAGGGAGAGGGTCATGGAGAAACATCCATCGTTACCGACCCCCATCGCCCAGGACGTGCCCACTCCTCATTGTGACCATCAGGGAGAGGGTAATGGAGAAACATCCATCGTTACTGACCCCCATCGCCCAGGACATGCCCACTCCTCATTGTGACCATCAGGGAGGGGGTAATGGAGAAACATCCATCATTACTGACCCCCATCGCCCAGGACGTGCCCACTCCTCATTGTGACCATCAGGGAGGGGGTAATGGAGAAACATCCATCGTTACTGACCCCCATCGCCCAGGACGTGCCCACTCCTCATTGTGACCATCAGGGAGAGGGTAATGGAGAAACATACATCGTTACTGACCCCCATCGCCCAGGGCTTGCCCACTCCTCATTGTGACCATCAGGGAGAGGGTCATGGAGATACATCCATCGTTACTGACCCCCATCGCCCAGGACATGCCCACTCCTCATTGTGACCATCAGGGAGGGGGTAATGGAGAAACATCCATCGTTACTGACCCCCATCGCCCAGGACATGCCCACTCCTCATTGTGACCATCAGGGAGAGGGTAATGGAGAAATATCCATCGTTACTGACCCCCATCGCCCAGGACATATCCTCTTCTCATTGTGACGATCAGGGAGAGGGTAATGGAGAAACATCCATCGTTACTGACCCCCATCACCCAGGACGTGCCCACTCCTCATTGTGACCATCAGGGAGAGGGTAATGGAGAAACATCCATCGTTACTGACCCCCATCGCCCAGGACGTGCCCACTCCTCATTGTGACCATCAGGGAGGGGGTCATGGAGATACATCCATCGTTACTGACCCCCATCGCCCAGGACGTGCCCACTCCTCATTGTGACCATCAGGGAGAGGGTCATGGAGATACATCCATCATTACTGACCCCCATCGCCCAGGACGTGCCCACTCCTCATTTTGACCATCAGGGAGAGGGTAATGGAGATACATCCATCGTTACTGACCCCCATCGCCCAGGACGTGCCCACTCCTCATTTTGACCATCAGGGAGAGGGTAATGGAGAAACATCCATCGTTACTGACCCCCATCGCCCAGGACGTGCCCACTCCTCATTGTGACCATCAGGGAGAGGGTAATGGAGAAACATCCATCGTTACTGACCCCCATCGCCCAGGACGTGCCCACTCCTCATTGTGACCATCAGGGAGAGGGTAATGGAGAAACATCCATCGTTACTGACCCCCATCGCCCAGGACATGCCCACTCCTCATTGTGACCATCAGGGAGAGGGTCATGGAGAAACATCCATCGTTACTGACCCCCATCGCCCAGGACGTGCCCACACCTCATTGTGACCATCAGGGAGAGGGTCATGGAGAAACATCCATCGTTACTGACCCCCATCGCCCAGGACGTGCCCACTCCTCATTGTGACCATCAGGGAGAGGGTCATTGAGAAACATCCATCGTTACTGACCCCCATCGCCCAGGACATGCCCACTCCTCATTGTGACCATCAGGGAAGGGATAATGGAGATACATCCATCATTACTGACCCCCATCGCCCAGGACATGCCCACTCCTCATTGTGACCATCAGGGAGGGGGTAATGGAGAAACATCCATCATTACTGACCCCCATCGCCCAGGACGTGCCCACTCCTCATTGTGACCATCAGGGAGGGGGTAATGGAGAAACATCCATCGTTACTGACCCCCATCGCCCAGGACGTGCCCACTCCTCATTGTGACCATCAGGGAGAGGGTAATGGAGAAACATCCATCGTTACTGACCCCCATCGCCCAGGGCGTGCCCACTCCTCATTGTGACCATCAGGGAGAGGGTCATGGAGATACATCCATCGTTACTGACCCCCATCGCCCAGGACATGCCCACTGCTCATTGTGACCATCAGGGAGGGGGTCATGGAGATACATCCATCGTTACTGACCCCCATCGCCCAGGACATGCCCACTCCTCATTGTGACCATCAGGGAGGGGGTAATGGAGAAACATCCATCGTTACTGACCCCCATCGCCCAGGACATGCCCACTCCTCATTGTGACCATCAGGGAGAGGGTAATGGAGAAATATCCATCATTACTGACCCCCATCGCCCAGGACGTGCCCACTCCTCATTGTGACCATCAGGGAGAGGGTCATGGAGAAACATCCATCGTTACTGACCCCCATCGCCCAGGACATGCCCACTCCTCATTGTGACCATCAGGGAGAGGGTAATGAAGAAACATCCATCGTTACTGACCCCCATCGCCCAGGACGTGCCCACTCCTCATTGTGACCATCAGGGAGAAGGTCATGGAGAAACATCCATCGTTACTGACCCCCATCGCCCAGGACATGCCCTCTTCTCATTGTGACCATCAGGGAGAGGGTAATGGAGATACATCCATCATTACTGACCCCCATCGCCCAGGACGTGCCCACTCCTCATTGTGACCATCAGGGAGAGGGTAATGGAGATACATCCATCGTTACTGACCCCCATTGCCCAGGACATGCCCACTCCTCATTGTGACCATCAGGGAGAGGGTCATGGAGAAACATCCATCGTTACTGACCCCCATCGCCCAGGACGTGCCCACTCCTCATTGTGACCATCAGGGAGAGGGTAATGGAGAAACATCCATCGTTACAGACCCCCATCGCCCAGGACGTGCCCACTCCTCATTGTGACCATCAGGGAGAGGGTAATGGAGAAACATCCATCGTTACTGACCCCCATCGCCCAGGACATGCCCTCTTCTCATTGTGACCATCGGGGGGGGGGGTCATGGAGATACATCCATCGTTACTGACCCCCATCGCCCAGGACGTGCCCACTCCTCATTGTGACCATCAGGGAGAGGGTAATGGAGAAACATCCATCGTTACTGACCCCCATCGCCCAGGACGTGCCCACTCCTCATTGTGACCATCAGGGAGAGGGTCATGGAGAAACATCCATCGTTACTGACCCCCATCGCCCAGGACGTGCCCACTCCTCATTGTGACCATCAGGGAGAGGGTAATGGAGAAACATCCATCGTTACTGACCCCCATCGCCCAGGACGTGCCCACTCCTCATTGTGACCATCAGGGAGAGGGTCATGGAGAAACATCCATCGTTACTGACCCCCATCGCCCAGGACGTGCCCACTCCTCATTGTGACCATCAGGGAGAGGGTAATGGAGAAACATCAATCGTTACTGACCCCCATCGCCCAGGGCGTGCCCACTCCTCATTGTGACCATCAGGGAGAGGGTCATGGAGATACATCCATCGTTACTGACCCCCATCGCCAAGGACATGCCCACTCCTCATTGTGACCATCAGGGAGGGGGTCATGGAGATACATCCATCGTTACTGACCCCCATCGCCCAGGATATGCCCACTCCTCATTGTGACCATCAGGGAGGGGGTAATGGAGAAACATCCATCGTTACTGACCCCCATCGCCCAGGACATGCCCACTCCTCATTGTGACCATCAGGGAGAGGGTAATGGAGAAATATCCATCGTTACTGACCCCCATCGCCCAGGACGTGCCCACTCCTCATTGTGACCATCAGGGAGAGGGTCATGGAGAAACATCCATCGTTACTGACCCCCATCGCCCAGGACATGCCCACTCCTCATTGTGACCATCAGGGAGAGGGTAATGGAGAAACATCCATCGTTACTGACCCCCATTGCCCAGGACATGCCCACTCCTCATTGTGACCATCAGGGAGAGGGTAATGGAGAAACATCCATCGTTACTGACCCCCATCGCCCAGGACATGCCCACTCCTCATTGTGACCACCAGGGAGAGGGTAATGGAGAAACATCCATCGTTACTGACCCCCATCGCCCAGGACATATCCTCTTCTCATTGTGACCATCAGGGAGAGGGTAATGGAGAAACATCCATCGTTACTGACCCCCATCACCCAGGACGTGCCCACTCCTCATTGTGACCATCAGGGAGAGGGTAATGGAGAAACATCCATCGTTACTGACCCCCATCGCCCAGGACATGCCCACTCCTCATTGTGACCATCAGGGAGGGGGTCATGGAGATACATCCATCGTTACTGACCCCCATCGCCCAGGACGTGCCCACTCCTCATTGTGACCATCAGGGAGAGGGTCATGGAGAAACATCCATCGTTACTGACCCCCATTGCCCAGGACATGCCCTCTTCTCATTGTGACCATCAGGGAGAGGGTAATGGAGATACATCCATCATTACTGACCCCCATCGCCCAGGACGTGCCCACTCCTCATTGTGACCATCAGGGAGAGGGTCATGGAGAAACATCCATCGTTACTGACCCCCATCGCCCAGGACATGCCCACTCCTCATTGTGACCATCAGGGAGAGGGTAATGGAGAAACATCCATCGTTACTGACCCCCATTGCCCAGGACATGCCCACTCCTCATTGTGACCATCAGGGAGAGGGTAATGGAGAAACATCCATCGTTACTCACCCCCATCGCCCAGGACATGCCCACTCCTCATTGTGACCACCAGGGAGAGGGTAATGGAGAAACATCCATCGTTACTGACCCCCATCGCCCAGGACATATCCTCTTCTCATTGTGACCATCAGGGAGAGGGTAATGGAGAAACATCCATCGTTACTGACCCCCATCACCCAGGACGTGCCCACTCCTCATTGTGACCATCAGGGAGAGGGTAATGGAGAAACATCCATCGTTACTGACCCCCATCGCCCAGGACATGCCCACTCCTCATTGTGACCATCAGGGAGGGGGTCATGGAGATACATCCATCGTTACTGACCCCCATCGCCCAGGACGTGCCCACTCCTCATTGTGACCATCAGGGAGAGGGTCATGGAGAAACATCCATCGTTACTGACCCCCATCGCCCAGGACATGCCCTCTTCTCATTGTGACCATCAGGGAGAGGGTAATGGAGATACATCCATCGTTACTGACCCCCATCGCCCAGGACGTGCCCACTCCTCATTGTGACCATCAGGGAGAGGGTAATGGAGATACATCCATCGTTACTGACCCCCATCGCCCAGGACGTGCCCTCTCCTCATTGTGACCATCAGGGAGAGGGTAATGGAGAAACATCCATCGTTACTGACCCCCATCGCCCAAGACGTGCCCACTCCTCATTGTGACCATCAGGGAGAGGGGAATGGAGAAACATCCATCGTTACTGACCCCCATCGCCCAGGACGTGCCCACTCCTCATTGTGACCATCAGGGAGAGGGTAATGGAGAAACATCCATCGTTACTGACCCCCATCGCCCAGGACATGCCCACTCCTCATTGTGACCATCAGGGAGAGGGTCATGGAGAAACATCCATCGTTACTGACCCCCATCGCCCAGGACGTGCCCACTCCTCATTGTGACCATCAGGGAGAGGGTCATGGAGAAACATCCATCGTTACTGACCCCCATCGCCCAGGACATGCCCACTCCTCATTGTGACCATCAGGGAGAGGGTAATGGAGAAACATCCATCGTTACTGACTCCCATCGCCCAGGACATGCCCACTCCTCATTGTGACCATCAGGGAGGGAGTAATGGAGAAACATCCATCATTACTGACCCCCATCGCCCAGGACGTGCCCACTCCTCATTGTGACCATCAGGGAGTGGGTAATGGAGAAACATCCATCTTTACTGACCCCCATCGCCCAGGACGTTCCCACTCCTCATTGTGACCATCAGGGAGGGGGTAATGGAGAAACATCCATCGTTACTGACCCCCATCGCCCAGGACGTGCCCACTCCTCATTGTGACCATCAGGGAGAGGGTAATGGAGAAACATCCATCGTTACTGACCCCCATCGCCCAGGGCGTGCCCACTCCTCATTGTGACCATCAGGGAGAGGGTCATGGAGATACATCCATCGTTACTGACCCCCATCGCCCAGGACATGCCCACTCCTCATTGTGACCATCAGGGAGGGGGTCATGGAGATACATCCATCGTTACTGACCCCCATCGCCCAGGACATGCCCACTCCTCATTGTGACCATCAGGGAGGTGGTAATAGAGAAACATCCATCGTTACTGACCCCCATCGCCCAGGACATGCCCACTCCTCATTGTGACCATCAGGGAGAGGGTAATGGAGAAACATCCATCGTTACTGACCCCCATCGCCCAGGACGTGCCCACTCCTCATTGTGACCATCAGGGAGAGGGTAATGGAGAAACATCCATCGTTACTGACCCCCATCGCCCAGGACGTGCCCACTCCTCATTGTGACCATCAGGGAGAGGGTAATGGAGAAACATCCATCGTTACTGACCCCCATCGCCCAGGACGTGCCCACTCCTCATTGTGACCATCAGGGAGAGGGTCATTGAGAAACATCCATCGTTACTGACCCCCATCGCCCAGGACATGCCCACTCCTCATTGTGACCATCAGGGAGAGGGTAATGGAGAAACATCCATCGTTACTGACCCCCATCGCCCAGGACGTGCCCACTCCTCATTGTGACCATCAGGGAGAGGGTAATGGAGAAACATCCATCGTTGCTGACCCCCATCGCCCAGGACGTGCCCACTCCTCATTGTGACCATCAGGGAGAGGGTAATGGAGAAACATCCATCGTTACTGACCCCCATCGCCCAGGACATGCCCACTCCTCATTGTGACCATCAGGGAGAGGGTCATGGAGAAACATCCATCGTTACTGACCCCCATCGCCCAGGACGTGTCCACTCCTCATTGTGACCATCAGGGAGAGGGTCATGGAGAAACATCCATCGTTACTGACCCCCATCGCCCAGGACGTGCCCACTCCTCATTGTGACCATCAGGGAGAGGGTAATGGAGAAACATCCATCGTTACTGACCCCCATCGCCCAGGACGTGCCCACTCCTCATTGTGACCATCAGGGAGAGGGTCATGGAGATACATCCATCGTTACTGACCCCCATCGCCCAGGACATGCCCACTCCTCATTGTGACCATCAGGGAGGGGGTAATGGAGAAACATCCATCGTTACTGACCCCCATCGCCCAGGACATGCCCACTCCTCATTGTGACCATCAGGGAGAGGGTAATTGAGATACATCCATCGTTACTGACCCCCATCGCCCAGGACGTGCCCACTCCTCATTGTGACCATCAGGGAGAGGGTCATGGAGAAACATCCATCGTTACTGACCCCCATCGCCCAGGACATGCCCACTCCTTATTGTGACCATCAGGGAGAGGGTAATGGAGAAACATCCATCGTTACTGACCCCCATCGCCCAGGACATGCCCACTCCTCATTGTGACCATCAGGGAGGGGGTAATGGAGATACATCCATCGTTACTGACCCCCATCGCCCAGGACGTACCCTCTTCTCATTGTGACCATCAGGGAGAGGGTAATGGAGGTACATCCATCATTACTGACCCCCATCGCCCAGGACATGCCCACTTCTCATTGTGACCATCAGGGAGGGGGTAATGGAGAAATATCCATCGTTACTGACCCCCATTGCCCAGGACATGCCTACTTCTCATTGTGACCATCAGGGAGGGGGTCATGGAGATACATCCATCGTTACTGACCCCCATCGCCCAGGACATGCCCTCTTCTCATTGTGACCATCAGGGAGGGGGTAATGGAGATACATCCATCGTTACTGACCCCCATCGCCCAGGACATGCCCTCTTCGCATTGTGACCATCAGGGAGAGGGTAATGGAGATACATCCATCGTTACTGACCCCCATCGCCCAGGACATGCCCTCTTCTCATTGTGACCATCAGGGAGGGGATAATGGAGATACATCCATCGTTACTGACCCCCATCGCCCAGGACATGCCCTCTTCTCATTGTGACCATCAGGGACAGGGAATGGAGATACATCCATCATTACTGACCCCCATCGCCCAGGACGTGCCCACTCCTCATTGTGACCATCAGGGAGAGGGTAATGGAGAAACATCCATCGTTACTGAGCCCCATCACCCAGGACGTGCCCTCTTCTCATTGTGACCATCAGGGAGAGGGTAATGGAGATACATTGATCGTTACTGACCTCCATCACCTAGGACGTGCCCTCTCCTCATTGTGAACATCAGGGAGAGGGTAATGGAGAAACATCCATCGTTACTGACCCCCATCGCCCAGGATGTGCCCACTCCTCATTGTGACCATCAGGGAGAGGGTCATGGAGATACATCCATCGTTACTGACCCCCATCGCCCAGGATGTGCCCACTCCTCATTGTGACCATCAGGGAGAGGGTAATGGAGATACATCATCATTACTGACCCCCATCGCCCAGGACGTGCCCTCCTCTCATTGTGACCATCAGGGAGAGGGTAATGGAGATACATCCATCATTACTGACCACCATCACCCAGGACATTGCCCTCTTCTCATCGTGACCATCAGGGAGGGGGTCATGGAGATACATCCATCGTTACTGACCCCCATCGCCCAGGACATGCCCTCTTCTCATTGTGACCATCAGGGAGGGGGTAATGGAGATACATCCATCGTTACTGTCCCCCATCGCCCAGGACATGTCCTCTTCTCATTGTGACCATCTGGGAGAGGGTAATGGAGATACATCCATCGTTACTGACCCCCATCGC
>NW_026779182.1:90000-141983 GCF_030144855.1 Hypanus sabinus
GCTGACTGTGAGTCGGTGGGTTGAGATGACAAGGTCTGGAGACCATCTCCTGGGCACCGTTCAACAGGGTCGAGCCTATCCTTCGGCCTGGTGCTCTTCGACTTTTGACCCTCCTGCCTGAGTGGAGGAGTTAGCAAAGAGAACGCCAGGACTGAGTGGGGTCTTGTCAGATGTAGGGGCCATGCAGGTTGCGATTACCCAGCTGCCTGTATTGTGTTACGAGCTGTGCGTTTGATAAATGGGACAAAAATTATCTTGCTTCCTGAGTAATTCTGGCTGTATCTAATTGGTAATGAAAATCACCATGAAATTTCCCTATCACACAATATCTTACCAGACTCGTTTCTATTTGTTATTTCAAATCATAATTCCAGTCCGTTAAAATGTTGCACGGAATGCAAGCTGGAAGGTTTTTTTTAAACCGTGTCCGGGCAAGTTTGTACGTGCTTTGGTTTACTGGCAGGGCCCACAACTACGGGGACATCTTATTGATTATTCGGAGTAAAGCCCGAGAACTGAACTGTGACAGAACGGCAATGCCCTTCAATAATCAGCTTCCGATACCAATCGGCTGTGTAATCACCCTTCAATGCTATTCCGCTGTTCAGTGCATGTGAAAGAAAACTGCTGAAGTTTCTGGAGGTCTTGTTGAGGCACGTAAAATGCAGCAACTACAACCGGGGCGTCTGAAAGTTGTGTCACCGCCCCTCAGAATGCAGCTCGGTGTCAGGACACTGAAGCAGGGAAACCGATCACAGACCCAGTACTGTGCGCATTGTGATACCTACCGAGTAGAAAATCCAGGAGGGCAACAAAGACAGCGTCAAAGGTCAGGTAGAGATCAAAACGCCCAGAGAAATCTAAAACCAGAATCGGGAAACAGGCAGAGTCGATATCCGGACGGACAGAGTACAGATACGAATGTTGGACAGGTGCAGGAAAATTCACTGGCACAATCTGCAGAAAACACAGGACTGAAATACAATATACAGGGAAGCAAATGATAGGTGGAGCACAGTGAGACACGGGTTGCAGTGATACAGGTAATAACGAAAAACAGATGAAAGACGGAGTACTCAGTGATACAGGGACCGGAGTAGAGCAGGAGCACGTGGCAATACGAAACCTCAGACTGACGGCTAGGTGGGGGAGAAACACACTAAAGGACAGAGTTCAACTGGAGGTACTGACACTGGGATACGCCAAGTTCTGTTCTTTTATCTACCAACGGGAAAGCTGTGTTGAAGAACCTCAGTACATTAAACAGGATTGGCCACTCCAAGTTCTGTTGATTCAACTGTGCATGGGACAGCCACTCAATCCACAACACCCCAACCTTTCTGTCATACAACCCTCCACACTATCCACAACACCCCAACCTTTCTGTCATACAGACCTCCACACTATCCACAACACCTCAACCTATCTGTCATACAACCCTCCACACTATCCACAACACCCCAACCTTTCTGTCATACAACCCTCCACACTATCCACAACACCCCAACCTTTCTGTCATACAGACCTCAACACTATCCACAACACCCCAACCTTTGTCATACAGACCTCCACACTATCCACAACATCCCAAACTTTCTGTCATACAACCCACCACACTATCCACAACACCCCAACCTTTCTGTCATACAACCCTCCACACTATCTACAACAACACAACCTTTCTGTCATACAACCCTCCACACTATCCACAACACCCCAACCTTTCTGTCATACAACCCACCACACTATCCACAACACCCCAACCTTTCTGTCATACATCCCTCCACACTATCCACAACACCCCAACCTTTCTGTCATACAACCCACCACACTATCCACAAAACCCCAACCTTTCTGTCATACAACCCTCCACACTATCCACAACACCCCAACCTTTCTGTCATACAGACCTCCACACTATCAACAACACCCCAACATTTGTCATACAGACCTCCACACTATCCACAACACCCCAACCTTTCTGTCATACAGACCTCCACACTATCCACAACACCCCAACCTTTCTGTCATACAACCCACCACACTATCCACAACACCCCAACCTTTGTCATACAGACCTTCACACTATCCACAACACCCCAACCTTTCTGTCATACAGACCTCCACACTATCCACAACACCCCAACCTTTGTCATATAGACCTCCACACTATCCACAACACCCCAACCTATCTGTCATACAACCCACCACACTATCCACAACACCCCAACCTTTCTGTCATACAACACTCCACACTATCCACAACACCCCAACCTTTCTGTCCTACAAACCTCCACACTATCTACAACACCACAACCTTTCTGTCATACAACCCTCCACACTATCCACAACACCCCAACCTTTCTGTCATACAACCCACCACACTATCCACAACACCCCAACCTTTCTGTCATACAACCCTCCACACTATCCACAACACCCCAACCATTCTGTCATACAATCCTCCACACTATCCACAACACCCCAACCGTTGTCATACAGACCACACTATCCACAACACCACAACCTTTTTGTCAAACAGCCCTCCACACTATCCACAACACCCCAACCTTTCTGTCATACAGCCCTCCACACTATCCACAACACCACAACCTTTGTCATACAACCCTCCACACTATCCACAAAACCACAACCTTTGTCATACAACCCGCCACACTATCCACAACACCCCAACCTTTGTCATACAGACTTCCACACTATCCACAACACCCCAAACTTTCTGTCATACAGACCTCCACACTATACGCAACACCCCAACCTTTCTGTCATACAACCCTCCACACTATCCACAACACCCCAACATTTCTGTCATACAACCCTCCACACTATCTACAACACCACAACCTTTCTGTCATACAACCCTCCACACTATCCACAACACCCCAACCTTTCTGTCATACAACCCACCACACTATCCACAACACCCCAACTTTTCTGTCATACAACCCACCACACTATCCACAACACCCCAACCTTTGTCATACAGACCTCCACACTATCCACAACACCCCAACCTTTCTGTCATACAGACCTCCATACTATCCACAACACCCCAACCTTTGTCATACAGACCTCCACACTATTCACAACACTCCAACCTTTGTCATACAGACCTCCACACTATCCACAACACCTCAACATTGCTGTCATACAGACCTCCACACTATCCACAACACCCCAACCTTTGTCATACAGACCTCCACACTATCCACAACACCTCAACATTTCGGTCATACAACCCTCCACACTATCCACAGCACCCAAACCTTTGTCATACAGACCTCCACACTATCCACAACACCCCAAACTTTCTGTCATATAGACCTCCACACTATCCACAACACCCCAACCTTTCTGTCATACAACCCACCACACTATCCACAACACCCCAACCTTTCTGTCATACAACCCACCACACTATCCACAACACCCCAACCGTTCTGTCATACAACCCACCACAATATCCACAACACCCCAACCTTTCTGTCATAGAACCCTCCACACTATCTACAACACCACAACCTTTCTGTCATACAACCCACCACACTATCCACAACACCGCAACCTTTCTGTCATACAACCCACCACACTATCCACAACACCCCAACCTTTCTGTCATACAACCCTCCACACTATCCACAACACCCCAACCTTTCTGTCATACAACCCTCCACACTATCCACAACACCCCAACCTTTCTGTCATACAGACCTCCACACTATCCACAACACCCCAACCTTTCTGTCATACAACTCTCCACACTGTCCACAACACTCCAACCTTTCTGTCATACAACCCACCACACTATCCACAACACCCCAACATTTCTGTCATACAACCCTCCACACTATCCACAACACCCCAACCTTTCTGTCATACAACCCTCCACACTATCTACAACACCACAACCTTTCTGTCATACAACCCTCCACACTATCCACAACACCCCAACCTTTCTGTCATACAACCCACCACACTATCCACAACACCCCAACCTTTCTGTCATACAACCCTCCACACTATCCACAACACCCCAACCTATCTGTCATACAACCCTCCACACTATCCAGAACACCCCAACATTTCTCTCATACAGACCTCCACACTATCCACAACACCCCAACCTTTGTCATACAGACCTCCACACTATCCACAACTCCCCAACCTTTCTGTCATACAACCCTCCACACTATCCACAACACCGCAACCTTTGTCATACAGACCTCCACACTATCCATAACACCACAACCTTTCTGTCATACAGCCCTCCACACTATCCACAACACCCCAACCTTTCTGTCATACAGCCCTCCACACTATCCACAACACCCCAACCTTTCTGTCATACAGACCTCCACACTATCCACAACACCACAACCTTTCTGTCATACAGACCTCCACACTATCCACAACACCCCAACCTTTGTCATACAGACCTCAACACTATCCACAACACCCCAACCTTTCTGTCATACAGACCTCCATACTATCCACAACACCCCAACCTTTGTCATACAGACCTCCACACTATTCACAACACTCCAAACTTTGTCATACAGACCTCCACACTATCCACAACACCTCAACATTGCTGTCATACAGACCTCCACACTATCCACAACACCCCAACCTTTGCCATACAGACCTCCACACTATCCACAACACCCCAACCTTTGTCATACAGACCTCCACACTATCCACAACACCTCAACATTTCGGTCATACAACCCTCCACACTATCCACAGCACCCAAACCTTTGTCATACAGACCTCCACACTATCCACAACACCCCAAACTTTCTGTCATATAGACCTCCACACTATCCACAACACCCCAGCCTTTCTGTCATACAACCCACCACACTATCCACAACACCCCAACCTTTCTGTCATACAACCCACCACACTATCCACAACACCCCAACCGTTCTGTCATACAACCCACCACAATATCCACAACACCCCAACCTTTCTGTCATACAACTCTCCACACTATCCACAACACTCCAACCTTTCTGTCATACAACCCACCACACTATCCACAACACCCCAACATTTCTGTCATACAACCCTCCACACTATCCACAACACGCCAACCTTTCTGTCATACAACCCTCCACACTATCTACAACACCACAACCTTTCTGTCATACAACCCTCCACACTATCCACAACACCCCAACCTTTCTGTCATACAACCCACCACACTATCCACAACACCCCAACCTTTCTGTCATACAACCCTCCACACTATCCACAACACCCCAACCTTTCTGTCATACAACCCTCCACACTATCCAGAACACCCCAACATTTCTCTCATACAGACCTCCACACTATCCACAACACCCCAACCTTTGTCATACAGACCTCCACACTATCCACAACTCCCCAACCTTTCTGTCATACAACCCTCCACACTATCCACAACACCGCAACCTTTGTCATACAGACCTCCACACTATCCACAACACCACAACCTTTCTGTCATACAGCCCTCCACACTATCCACAACACCCCAACCTTTCTGTCATACAGCCCTCCACACTATCCACAACACCCCAACCTTTCTGTCATACAGACCTCCACACTATCCACAACACCCCAACCTTTCTGTCATACAGACCTCCACACTATCCACAACACCCCAACCTTTGTCATACAGACCTCCACACTATCCACAACACCCCAAACTTTCTGTCATACAGACCTCCACACTATCCACAACACCCCAACCTTTGTCATATAGACCTCCACACTATCCAAAACACCACAACCTTTCTGTCATACAACCCACCACACTATCCACAACACCCCAACCTTTCTGTCATACAACCCTCCACACTATCCACAACACCCCAACCTTTCTGTCATACAAACCTCCACACTATCTACAACACCACAACCTTTCTGTCATACAACCCTCCACACTATCCACAACACCCCAACCTTTCTGTCATACAACCCACCACACTATCCACAACACCCCAACCTTTCTGTCATACAACCCTCCACACTATCCACAACACCCCAACCTTTCTGTCATACAACCCACCACACTATCCACAACACCCCAACCTTTCTGTCATACAACCCTCCACACTATCCACAACACCCCAACCTTTCTGTCATACAACCCTCCACACCATCCACAACACCCCAACCTTTCTGTCATACAGACCTCCACACTATCCACAACACCCCAACCTTTGTCATGCAGACCTCCACACTATCCACAACACCCCAACCTTTCTGTCATACAACCCTCCACACTATCCACAACACCCCAACCGTTGTCATACAGACCACACTATCCACAACACCACAACCTTTTTGTCATACAGCCCTCCACACTATCCACAACACCCCAACCTTTCTGACAAACAGCCCTCCACACTATCCACAACACCCCAACCTTTCTGTCATACAGCCCTCCACACTATCCACAACACCCCAACCTTTCTGTCATACAGACCTCCACACTATCCACAACACCCCAACCTTTGTCATACAACCCTCCACACTATCCACAACACCACAACCTTTGTCATACAACCCGCCACACTATCCACAACACCCCAAACTTTGTCATACAGACCTCCACACTATTCACAACACCCCAACTTTTCTGTCATACAGCCCTCCTCACTATCCACAACACCCCAAACTTTCTGTTATACAGACCTCCACACTATCCATAACACCCCAACCTTTCTGTCCTACAGACCTCCACAATATCCACAACACCCCAACCTTTCTGTCATACAGCCCTCCACACTATTCACAACACCCCAACCTTTGTCATACAGACCTCCACACTATCCACAGCACCTCAACATTTCTGTCATACAGACCTCCACAGTATCCACAACACCCCAACCTTTGCAATACAGCCCTCCACACTATCCACAACAACCCAACCTTTGTCATACAGACCTCCACACTATCCACAACAACTCAACATTTCGGTCATACAACCCTCCACACTATCCACAACACCCCAACATTTCTCTCATACAGACCTCCACACTATCCACAACACCACAACCTTTGTCATACAGACCTCCACACTATCCACAACTCCCCAACCTTTCTGTCATACAACCCTCCACACTATCCACAACACCGCAACCTTTGTCATACAGACCTCCACACTATCCACAACACCACAACCTTTCTGTCATACAGCCCTCCACACTATCCACAACACCCCAACCTTTCTGTCATACAGCCCTCCACACTATCCACAACACCCCAACCTTTCTGTCATACAGACCTCCACACTATCCACAACACCCCAACCTTTCTGTCATACAGACCTCCACACTATCCACAACACCCCAACCTTTGTCATACAGACCTCCACACTATCCACAACACCCCAAACTTTCTGTCATACAGACCTCCACACTATCCACAACACCCCAACCTTTGTCATATAGACCTCCACACTATCCAAAACACCACAACCTTTCTGTCATACAACCCACCACACTATCCACAACACCCCAACCTTTCTGTCATACAACCCTCCACACTATCCACAACACCCCAACCTTTCTGTCATACAAACCTCCACACTATCTACAACACCACAACCTTTCTGTCATACAACCCTCCACACTATCCACAACACCCCAACCTTTCTGTCATACAACCCACCACACTATCCACAACACCCCAACCTTTCTGTCATACAACCCTCCACACTATCCACAACACCCCAACCTTTCTGTCATACAACCCACCACACTATCCACAACACCCCAACCTTTCTGTCATACAACCCTCCACACTATCCACAACACCCCAACCTTTCTGTCATACAACCCACCACACCATCCACAACACCCCAACCTTTCTGTCATACAGACCTCCACACTATCCACAACACCCCAACCTTTGTCATGCAGACCTCCACACTATCCACAACACCCCAACCTTTCTGTCATACAACCCTCCACACTATCCACAACACCCCAACCGTTGTCATACAGACCACACTATCCACAACACCACAACCTTTTTGTCATACAGCCCTCCACACTATCCACAACACCCCAACCTTTCTGACAAACAGCCCTCCACACTATCCACAACACCCCAACCTTTCTGTCATACAGCCCTCCACACTATCCACAACACCCCAACCTTTCTGTCATACAGACCTCCACACTATCCACAACACCCCAACCTTTGTCATACAACCCTCCACACTATCCACAACACCACAACCTTTGTCATACAACCCGCCACACTATCCACAACACCCCAACCTTTGTCATACAGACCTCCACACTATTCACAACACCCCAACTTTTCTGTCATACAGCCCTCCTCACTATCCACAACACCCCAAACTTTCTGTTATACAGACCTCCACACTATCCATAACACCCCAACCTTTCTGTCCTACAGACCTCCACAATATCCACAACACCCCAACCTTTCTGTCATACAGCCCTCCACACTATTCACAACACCCCAACCTTTGTCATACAGACCTCCACACTATCCACAGCACCTCAACATTTCTGTCATACAGACCTCCACAGTATCCACAACACCCCAACCTTTGCAATACAGCCCTCCACACTATCCACAACAACCCAACCTTTGTCATACAGACCTCCACACTATCCACAACAACTCAACATTTCGGTCATACAACCCTCCACACTATCCACAACACCCCAACCTTTCTGTCATACAACCCTCCACACTATCTACAACACCACAACCTTTCTGTCATACAACCCTCCACACTATCCACAACACCCCAACCTTTCTGTCATACAACCCACCACACTATCCACAACACCACAACCTTTCTGTCATACAACCCTCCACACTATCCACAACACCCCAACCTATCTGTCATACATCCCACCAAACTATCCACAACACCCCAACCGTTCTGTCATACAACCCTCCACACTATCCACAACACCCCAACCTTTGTCATACAGACCTCCACACTATTCACAACACCCCAACTTTTCTGTCATACAGCCCTCCTCACTATGCACAACACCCCAAACTTTCTGTCATACAGACATCCACACTATCCATAACACCCCAACCTTTCTGTCCTACAGACCTCCACAATATCCACAACACCCCACCCTTTCTGTCATACAGCCCTCCACACTATTCACAACACCCCAACCTTTGTCATACAGACCTCCACACTATCCACAGCACCTCAACATTTCTGTCATACAGACCTCCACAGTATCCACAACACCCCAACCTTTGCAATACAGCCCTCCACACTATCCACAACAACCCAACCTTTGTCATACAGACCTCCACACTATCCACAACACCTCAACATTTCGGTCATACAACCCTCCACACTATTCACAACACCCCAACCTTTGTCATACAACCCTCCACACTATCCACAACACCCCAACCTTTGTCATACAGACTTCCACACTATCCACAACACCCCAAACTTTCTGTCATACAGACCTCCACACTATCCACAACACCCCAACCTTTGTCATATAGACCTCCACACTATCCAAAACACCACAACCTTTCTGTCATACAACCCACCACACTATCCACAACACCCCAACCTTTCTGTCATACAACCCTCCACACTATCCACAACACCCCAACCTTTCTGTCATACAAACCTCCACACTATCTACAACACCACAACCTTTCTGTCATACAACCCTCCACACTATCCACAACACCCCAACCTTTCTGTCATACAACCCACCACACTATCCACAACACCCCAACCTTTCTGTCATACAACCCTCCACACTATCCACAACACCCCAACCTTTCTGTCATACAACCCACCACACTATCCACAACACCCCAACCTTTCTGTCATACAACCCTCCACACTATCCACAACACCCCAACTTTTCTGTCATACAACCCTCCACACCATCCACAACACCCCAACCTTTCTGTCATACAGACCTCCACACTATCCACAACACCCCAACCTTTGTCATGCAGACCTCCACACTATCCACAACACCCCAACCTTTCTGTCATACAACCCTCCACACTATCCACAACACCCCAACCGTTGTCATACAGACCACACTATCCACAACACCACAACCTTTTTGTCATACAGCCCTCCACACTATCCACAACACCCCAACCTTTCTGACAAACAGCCCTCCACACTATCCACAACACCCCAACCTTTCTGTCATACAGCCCTCAACACTATCCACAACACCCCAACCTTTCTGTCATACAGACCTCCACACTATCCACAACACCCCAACCTTTGACATACAACCCTCCACACTATCCACAACACCACAACCTTTGTCATACAACCCGCCACACTATCCACAACACCCCAACCTTTGTCATACAGACCTCCACACTATTCACAACACCCCAACTTTTCTGTCATACAGCCCTCCTCACTATCCACAACACCCCAAACTTTCTGTTATACAGACCTCCACACTATCCATAACACCCCAACCTTTCTGTCCTACAGACCTCCACAATATCCACAACACCCCAACCTTTCTGTCATACAGCCCTCCACACTATTCACAACACCCCAACCTTTGTCATACAGACCTCCACACTATCCACAGCACCTCAACATTTCTGTCATACAGACCTCCACAGTATCCACAACACCCCAACCTTTGCAATACAGCCCTCCACACTATCCACAACAACCCAACCTTTGTCATACAGACCTCCACACTATCCACAACAACTCAACATTTCGGTCATACAACCCTCCACACTATCCACAACACCCCAACCTTTCTGTCATACAACCCTCCACACTATCTACAACACCACAACCTTTCTGTCATACAACCCTCCACACTATCCACAACACCCCAACCTTTCTGTCATACAACCCACCACACTATCCACAACACCACAACCTTTCTGTCATACAACCCTCCACACTATCCACAACACCCCAACCTATCTGTCATACATCCCACCAAACTATCCACAACACCCCAACCGTTCTGTCATACAACCCTCCACACTATCCACAACACCCCAACCTTTGTCATACAGACCTCCACACTATTCACAACACCCCAACTTTTCTGTCATACAGCCCTCCTCACTATGCACAACACCCCAAACTTTCTGTCATACAGACATCCACACTATCCATAACACCCCAACCTTTCTGTCCTACAGACCTCCACAATATCCACAACACCCCACCCTTTCTGTCATACAGCCCTCCACACTATTCACAACACCCCAACCTTTGTCATACAGACCTCCACACTATCCACAGCACCTCAACATTTCTGTCATACAGACCTCCACAGTATCCACAACACCCCAACCTTTGCAATACAGCCCTCCACACTATCCACAACAACCCAACCTTTGTCATACAGACCTCCACACTATCCACAACACCTCAACATTTCGGTCATACAACCCTCCACACTATTCACAACACCCCAACCTTTGTCATACAACCCTCCACACTATCCACAACACCCCAACCTTTGTCATACAGACTTCCACACTATCCACAACACCCCAAACTTTCTGTCATACAGACCTCCACACTATACGCAACACCCCAACCTTTCTGTCATACAACCCTCCACACTATCCACAACACCCCAACCTTTCTGTCATACAACCCTCCACACTATCTACAACATCACAACCTTTCTGTCATACAACCCTCCACACTATCCACAACACCCCAACCTTTCTGTCATACAACCCACCACACTATCCACAACACCCCAACCTTTCTGTCATACAACCCACCACACTATCCACAACACCCCAACCTTTGTCATACAGACCTCCACACTATCCACAACACCCCAACCTTTCTGTCATACAGACCTCCACACTATACGCAACACCCCAACCTTTCTGTCATACAACCCTCCACACTATCCACAACACCCCAACCTTTCTGTCATACAACCCTCCACACTATCTACAACATCACAACCTTTCTGTCATACAACCCTCCACACTATCCACAACACCCCAACCTTTCTGTCATACAACCCACCACACTATCCACAACACCCCAACCTTTCTGTCATACAACCCACCACACTATCCACAACACCCCAACCTTTGTCATACAGACTTCCACACTATCCACAACACCCCAACCTTTGTCATACAGACCTCCACACTATCCACAACACCCCAACCTTTCTGTCATACAACGACCACACTATCCACAACACCCCAACCTTTCTGTCATACAACCCTCCACACTATCCACAACACCCCAACCTTTCTGTCATACAACCCACCAAACTATCCACAACACCCCAACCGTTCTGTCATACAACCCTCCACACTATCTACAACACCACAACCTTTCTGTCATACAGACCTCCACACTATCCACAACACGCCAACCTTTCTGTCATACAACCCATCACACTATCCACAACACCCCAACCTTTCTGTCATACAGACCTCCACACTATACGCAACACCTCAACCTTTCTGTCATACAACCCTCCACACTATCCACAACACCCCAACCTTTCTGTCATACAACCCTCCACACTATCTACAACATCACAACCTTTCTGTCATACAACCCTCCACACTATCCACAACACCCCAACCTTTCTGTCATACAACCCACCACACTATCCACAACACCCCAACCTTTCTGTCATACAACCCACCACACTATCCACAACACCCCAACCTTTGTCATACAGACCTCCACACTATCCACAACACCCCAACCTTTGTCATACAGACCTCCACACTATCCACAACACCCCAACCTTTCTGTCATACAACCGACCACACTATCCACAACACCCCAACCTTTCTGTCATACAACCCTCCACACTATCCACAACACCCCAACCTTTCTGTCATACAACCCACCAAACTATCCACAACACCCCAACCGTTCTGTCATACAACCCTCCACACTATCTACAACACCACAACCTTTCTGTCATACAGACCTCCACACTATCCACAACACGCCAACCTTTGTCATACAGACCTCCACACTATCCACAACACCTCAACCTTTGTCATACAGCCCTCCACACTATTCACAACACCCCAACCTTTTGTCATACAGCCCTCCACACTATCCACAACACCCCAACCTTCATTTCATACAGACCTCCACACTATCCACAACACCCCAACCTTTGTCATACAGACCTCCACACTATCCACAACACCCCAACCTTTGTCATACAGACCTCCACACTATCCACAACACCCCAACCTTTGTCATACAGACCTCCACACTATCCACAACACCTCAACATTTCTGTCATACAACCCTCCACACTATCCACAACACCCCAACCTTTGTCATACAACCCTCCACACTATCCACAACACCCCAACCTTTGTAATACAGACCTCCACACTATCCACAACACCCCAACCTTTGTCATACAGACCTCCACACTATCCACAACACCACAACATTTCTGTCATACAACCCTCCACACTATTCACAACACCCCAACCTTTGTCATACAACCCTCCACACTATCCACAACACCCCAACCTTTGTCATACAGACCTCCACACTATCCACAACACCTCAACATTTCTGTCATACAACCCTCCACACAATCCACAACACCCCAACCTTTGCCATACAGCCCTCCACACTATCCACAACACCCCAACCTTTGTCATACAGACCTCCACACTATCCACAACACCCCAACCTTTGTCATACAGACCTCCACACTATCCACAACACCTCAACATTTCTGTCATACAACCCTCCACAGTATCCACAACACCCCAACCTTTGCAATACAGCCCTCCATACTATCCACAACAACCCAACCTTTGTCATACAGAATTCCACACTATCCACAACACCCCAAACTTTCTGTCATACAGACCTCCACACTATACGCAACACCCCAACCTTTCTGTCATACAACCCTCCACACTATCCACAACACCCCAACCTTTCTGTCATACAGCCCTCCACACTATCCACAACACCCCAACCTTTCCGTCATACAGACCTCCACACTATCCACAACACACCAACCTTTCTGTCATGCAGACCTCCACACTATCCACAACACCACAACCTTTCCGTCATACAGCCCTCCACACTATCCACAACACCCCAACCTTTGTCATACAGACCTCCACACTATCCACAACACCCCAACCTTTCTGTCATACAAACCTCCACACTATCCACAACACCCCAACCTTTGTCATACAGACCTCCACACTATCCACAACACCCCAACCTTTCTGTCATACAGATCTCCACACTATCCACAACACCCCAACCTTTCTGTCATAGAAACCTCATCACTATCCACAACACCCCAACCATTGTCATACAGACCTCCACACTATCCAAAACACCCCAACCTTTCCGTCATACAGACCTCCACACTATCCACAACGCCTCAACATTTCTGTCATACAACCCTCCACACTATCCACAACACCCCAACCTTTGCCATACTGACCTCCACAGTATCCACAACACCCCAACCTTTGTCATACAGACCTCCACACTATCCACAACACCTCAACCTTTGTCATACAGCCCTCCACACTATTCACAACACCCCAACCTTTTGTCATACAGCCCTCCACACTATCCACAACACCCCAACCTTCATTTCATACAGACCTCCACACTATCCACAACACCCCAACCTTTGTCATACAGACCTCCACACTATCCACAACACCACAACCTTTGTCATACAGACCTCCACACTATCCACAACACCCCAACCTTTGTCATACAGACCTCCACACTATCCACAACACCCCAACCTTTGTCATACAGTCCTCCACACTATCCACAACACCCCAACCTTTGTCATACAGACCTCCACACTATCCACAACACCCCAACCTTTGTCATACAGACCTCCACACTATCCACAACACCCCAATCTTTGTCATACAGACCTCCACACTATCCACAACACGCCAACCTTTCTGTCATACAACCCATCACACTATCCACAACACCCCAACCTTTCTGTCATACAGACCTCCACACTATACGCAACACCTCAACCTTTCTGTCATACAACCCTCCACACTATCCACAACACCCCAACCTTTCTGTCATACAACCCTCCACACTATCTACAACATCACAACCTTTCTGTCATACAACCCTCCACACTATCCACAACACCCCAACCTTTCTGTCATACAACCCACCACACTATCCACAACACCCCAACCTTTCTGTCATACAACCCACCACACTATCCACAACACCCCAACCTTTGTCATACAGACCTCCACACTATCCACAACACCCCAACCTTTGTCATACAGACCTCCACACTATCCACAACACCCCAACCTTTCTGTCATACAACCGACCACACTATCCACAACACCCCAACCTTTCTGTCATACAACCCTCCACACTATCCACAACACCCCAACCTTTCTGTCATACAACCCACCAAACTATCCACAACACCCCAACCGTTCTGTCATACAACCCTCCACACTATCTACAACACCACAACCTTTCTGTCATACAGACCTCCACACTATCCACAACACGCCAACCTTTGTCATACAGACCTCCACACTATCCACAACACCTCAACCTTTGTCATACAGCCCTCCACACTATTCACAACACCCCAACCTTTTGTCATACAGCCCTCCACACTATCCACAACACCCCAACCTTCATTTCATACAGACCTCCACACTATCCACAACACCCCAACCTTTGTCATACAGACCTCCACACTATCCACAACACCCCAACCTTTGTCATACAGACCTCCACACTATCCACAACACCCCAACCTTTGTCATACAGACCTCCACACTATCCACAACACCTCAACATTTCTGTCATACAACCCTCCACACTATCCACAACACCCCAACCTTTGTCATACAACCCTCCACACTATCCACAACACCCCAACCTTTGTAATACAGACCTCCACACTATCCACAACACCCCAACCTTTGTCATACAGACCTCCACACTATCCACAACACCACAACATTTCTGTCATACAACCCTCCACACTATTCACAACACCCCAACCTTTGTCATACAACCCTCCACACTATCCACAACACCCCAACCTTTGTCATACAGACCTCCACACTATCCACAACACCTCAACATTTCTGTCATACAACCCTCCACACAATCCACAACACCCCAACCTTTGCCATACAGCCCTCCACACTATCCACAACACCCCAACCTTTGTCATACAGACCTCCACACTATCCACAACACCCCAACCTTTGTCATACAGACCTCCACACTATCCACAACACCTCAACATTTCTGTCATACAACCCTCCACAGTATCCACAACACCCCAACCTTTGCAATACAGCCCTCCATACTATCCACAACAACCCAACCTTTGTCATACAGAATTCCACACTATCCACAACACCCCAAACTTTCTGTCATACAGACCTCCACACTATACACAACACCCCAACCTTTCTGTCATACAACCCTCCACACTATCCACAACACCCCAACCTTTCTGTCATACAGCCCTCCACACTATCCACAACACCCCAACCTTTCCGTCATACAGACCTCCACACTATCCACAACACACCAACCTTTCTGTCATGCAGACCTCCACACTATCCACAACACCACAACCTTTCCGTCATACAGCCCTCCACACTATCCACAACACCCCAACCTTTGTCATACAGACCTCCACACTATCAACAACACCCCAACCTTTCTGTCATACAAACCTCCACACTATCCACAACACCCCAACCTTTGTCATACAGACCTCCACACTATCCACAACACCCCAACCTTTCTGTCATACAGATCTCCACACTATCCACAACACCCCAACCTTTCTGTCATAGAAACCTCATCACTATCCACAACACCCCAACCATTGTCATACAGACCTCCACACTATCCAAAACACCCCAACCTTTCCGTCATACAGACCTCCACACTATCCACAACGCCTCAACATTTCTGTCATACAACCCTCCACACTATCCACAACACCCCAACCTTTGCCATACTGACCTCCACACTATCCACAACACCCCAACCTTTGTCATACAGACCTCCACACTATCCACAACACCTCAACCTTTGTCATACAGCCCTCCACACTATTCACAACACCCCAACCTTTTGTCATACAGCCCTCCACACTATCCACAACACCCCAACCTTCATTTCATACAGACCTCCACACTATCCACAACACCCCAACCTTTGTCATACAGACCTCCACACTATCCACAACACCACAACCTTTGTCATACAGACCTCCACACTATCCACAACACCCCAACCTTTGTCATACAGACCTCCACACTATCCACAACACCCCAACCTTTGTCATACAGTCCTCCACACTATCCACAACACCCCAACCTTTGTCATACAGACCTCCACACTATCCACAACACCCCAACCTTTGTCATACAGACCTCCACACTATCCACAACACCCCAACCTTTGTCATACAGACCTCCACACTATCCACAACACCTCAACATTTCTGTCATACAACCCTCCACACTATCCACAACACCCCAACCTTTGTCATACAACCCTCCACACTATCCACAATACCCCAACCTTTGTAATACAGACCTCCACACTATCCACAACACCCCAACCTTTGTCATACAGACCTCCACACTATCCACAACACCACAACATTTCTGTCATACAACCCTCCACACTATTCACAACACCCCAACCTTTGTCATACAACCCTCCACACTATCCACAACACCCCAACCTTTGTCATACAGACCTCCACACTATCCACAACACCCCAACCTTTGTCATACAGACCTCCACACTATCCACAACACCTCAACATTTCTGTCATACAACCTACCACACTATCCACAACACCCCAACCTTCATTTCATACAGACCTCCACACTATCCACAACACCCCAACATTTGTCATACAGACCTCCACACTATCCACAACACCCCAACCTTTGTCATACAGACCTCCACACTATCCACAACACCCCAACCTTTGTCATACAGACCTCCACACTATCCACAACACCTCAACATTTCTGTCATACAACCCTCCACACTATCCACAACACCCCAACCTTTGTCATACAACCCTCCACACTATCCACAACACCCCAACCTTTGTAATAAAGACATCCACACTATCCACAACACCCCAACCTTTGTCATACAGACCTCCACACTATCCACAACACCACAACATTTCTGTCATACAACCCTCCACACTATTCACAACACCCCAACCTTTGTCATACAGACCTCCACACTATCCACAACACCTCAACATTTCTGTCATACAACCCTCCACACAATCCACAACACCCCAACCTTTGCCATACAGCCCTCCACATTATCCACAACACCCCAACCTTTGTCATACAGACCTCCACACTATCCACAACACCCCAACCTTTGTCATACAGACCTCCACACTATCCACAACACCTCAACATTTCTGTCATACAACCCTCCACACTATCCACAACACCCCAACCTTTGTCATACAGCCCACCACACTATCCACACACCCCAACCTTTGTCATACAGACCTCCACACTATCCACAACACCCCAACCTTTCTGTCATACAGATCTCCACACTATCCACAACACCCCAACCTTTCTGTCATAGAAACCTCATCACTATCCACAACACCCCAACCATTGTCATACAGACCTCCACACTATCCACAACACCCCAACCTTTCCGTCATACAGACCTCCACACTATCCACAACGCCTCAACATTTCTGTCATACAACCCTCCACACTATCCACAACACCCCAACCTTTGTCATACAGACCTCCACACTATCCACAACACCTCAACATTTCTGTCATACAACCCTCCACACTATCCACAACACCCCAACCTTTGTCATACAGCCCTCCACACTATCCACACACCCCAACCTTTGTCATACAGACCTCCACACTATCCACAACACCCCAACCTTTCTGTCATACAGATCTCCACACTATCCACAACACCCCAACCTTTCTGTCATAGAAACCTCATCACTATCCACAACACCCCAACCATTGTCATACAGACCTCCACACTATCCACAACACCCCAACCTTTCCGTCATACAGACCTCCACACTATCCACAACGCCTCAACATTTCTGTCATACAACCCTCCACACTATCCACAACACCCCAACCTTTGCCATACTGACCTCCACACTATCCACAACACCCCAACCTTTGTCATACAGACCTCCACACTATCCACAACACCTCAACCTTTGTCATACAGCCCTCCACACTATTCACAACACCCCAACCTTTTGTCATACAGCCCTCCACACTATCCACAACACCCCAACCTTCATTTCATACAGACCTCCACACTATCCACAACACCCCAACCTTTGTCATACAGACCTCCACACTATCCACAACACCACAACGTTTGTCATACAGACCTCCACACTATCCACAACACCCCAACCTTTGTCATACAGACCTCCACACTATCCACAACACCCCAACCTTTGTCATACAGTCCTCCACACTATCCACAACACCCCAACCTTTGTCATACAGACCTCCACACTATCCACAACACCCCAACCTTTGTCATACAGACCTCCACACTATCCACAACACCCCAACCTTTGTCATACAGACCTCCACACTATCCACAACACCTCAACATTTCTGTCATACAACCCTCCACACTATCCACAACACCCCAACCTTTGTCATACAACCCTCCACACTATCCACAATACCCCAACCTTTGTAATACAGACCTCCACACTATCCACAACACCCCAACCTTTGTCATACAGACCTCCACACTATCCACAACACCACAACATTTCTGTCATACAACCCTCCACACTATTCACAACACCCCAACCTTTGTCATACAACCCTCCACACTATCCACAACACCCCAACCTTTGTCATACAGACCTCCACACTATCCACAACACCCCAACCTTTGTCATACAGACCTCCACACTATCCACAACACCTCAACATTTCTGTCATACAACCTACCACACTATCCACAACACCCCAACCTTCATTTCATACAGACCTCCACACTATCCACAACACCCCAACATTTGTCATACAGACCTCCACACTATCCACAACACCCCAACCTTTGTCATACAGACCTCCACACTATCCACAACACCCCAACCTTTGTCATACAGACCTCCACACTATCCACAACACCTCAACATTTCTGTCATACAACCCTCCACACTATCCACAACACCCCACCCTTTGTCATACAACCCTCCACACTATCCACAACACCCCAACCTTTGTAATACAGACATCCACACTATCCACAACACCCCAACCTTTGTCATACAGACCTCCACACTATCCACAACACCACAACATTTCTGTCATACAACCCTCCACACTATTCACAACACCCCAACCTTTGTCATACAACCCTCCACACTATCCACAACACCCCAACCTTTGTCATACAGACCTCCACACTATCCACAACACCTCAACATTTCTGTCATACAACCCTCCACACAATCCACAACACCCCAACCTTTGCCATACAGCCCTCCACATTATCCACAACACCCCAACTTTGTCATACAGACCTCCACACTATCCACAGCACCCCAACCTTTGTCATACAGACCTCCACACTATCCACAACACCTCAACATTTCTGTCATACAACCCTCCACACTATCCACAACACCCCAACCTTTGTCATACAGCCCTCCACACTATCCACACACCCCAACCTTTGTCATACAGACCTCCACACCATCCACAACACCCCAACCTTTGTCATACAGACCTCCACACCATCCACAACACCCCAACCTTTGTCATACAACCCTCCACACCATTCACGACACCCCAACCTTTCTGTTATACAGACCTCCACACTATCCACAACAAACCAACCTTTGTCATACAGCCCTCCACTCTATCCACAACACCCAACCTTTCTGTCATACAGACCTCCACACTATCCACAACACCCCAACCTTTCTGTCATACAGCCCTCCACACTATCCCAAACACCCCAACCTTTCCGTCATACAGACCTCCACACTATCCACAACACACCAACCTTTCTGTCATACAACCCTCCAGACTATCCACAACACCCCAACCTTTGTCATACAACCCTCCACACTATCCACAACACCCCAACCTTAGACATACAGACCTCCACACTATCCACAACACCCCAACCTTTGCCATACAGACCTCCACACTATCCACAACACCCCAACCTTTGTCATACAGCCCTCCACACTATTCACAACAACCCAACCTTTGTCATACAGACCTCCACACTATCCACAATGCCACAAACTTTCTGTCATACAACCCTCCACACTATCCACAACACCCCAACCTTTGTCATACAGCCCTCCACACTATCCACAACACCCAACCTTTCTGTCATACAGACCTCCACACTATCCACAACACCCTAACCTTTCTGTCTTACAGACGTTCACACTATCCACAACACCCCAACCTTTGTCATACAGCCCTCCACACTATCCACAACACCCCAACCTTTCTGTCATACAAACCTCCACACTATCCACAACACCCCAACCTTTGTCAAACAGCCCTCCACAATATCCACAACACCCCAACCTTTCTGTCATACAAACCTCCACACTATCCACAACACCCCAACCTTTGTCATACAGACCTCCACACTATTCACAACACCCCAACCTTTCTGTCATACAGACCTCCACACTATCCACAACACCACAGCCTTTCTGTCATACAACCCTCCACACTATCCACAACACCTCAACATTTCTGTCACACAGACATCCACACTATCCACAACACCCCAACCTTTCTGTCATACAGACCTCCACACTATCCACAACACCCCAACCTTTCTGTCATACAACCCTCCACACTATCCACAACACCCCAACCTTTGTCATACAGCCCTCCACACTATCCACAACACCCAACCTTTTTGTCATACAGACCTCCACACTATCCACAACACCCCAACCTTTCTGTCTTACAGACCTCCACACTATCCACAACACCCCAACCTTTGTCATACAGCTCTCCACACTATCCACAACACCCCAACTTTTCTGTCATACAAACCTCCACACTATCCACAACACCCCAACCTTTGTCATACAGCCCTCCACACTATGCACAACACCCCAACCTTTCTGTCATACAAACCTCCACACTATCCAGAACACCCGAACCTTTGTCATACAGACCTCCACACTATTCATAACACCCCAACCTTTCTGTCATACAGACCTCCACACTATCCAGAACACACCAACCTTTGTCATACAGACCTCCACACTATCCACAACACCTCAACATTTCTGTCATACAGACCTCCACACTATCCACAACACCCCAACCTTTGCCATACAGCCCTCCACATTATCCACAACACCCCAACGTTTGTCATACAGACCACACTATCCACAACACCCCAACCTTTGTCATACAGACCTCAACACTATCCACAACACCCCAACCTTTGTCATACAGACCTCCACACTATCCAAAACACCCCAATCTTTGAAATACAGACCTCCACACTATCCACAACACCCCAACCTTTGTCATACAGACTTCCACACTATCCACAACACCCCAACCTTTGAAATTCAGACCTCCACACTATTCACAACACCCCAACCTTTCTGTCATACAGACCTCCACACTATCCACAACACCTCAACCTTTGTCATACAGACCTCCACACTATCCACAACACCCCAAGCTTTGTGATACAGACCTCCACACTATCCACAACACCCCAACCTTTCTGTAATACAACCCTCCACACTATCCACAACACCCCAACCTTTGTCATGCAGCCCTCCACACTATCCACAACACCCAACCTTTCTGTCATACAGCCCTCCACACTATCCACAACACCCCAACCTTTCTGTCATACAGACCTCCACACTATCCACAACACACCAACCTTTCTGTCATGCAGACCTCCACACTATCCACAACAACCCAACCTTTCCGTCATACAGCCCTCCACACTATCCACAACACACCAACCTTTTTCATACAGCCCTCCACACTATCCACAACACCCCAACCTTTCTGTCATACAAACCACCACACTATCCACAACACCCCAACCTTTCTGTCATACAACGCTCCACACTATGCACAACACCCCAACCTTTCTGTCATACAATCCACCACACTATCCACAACACCCCAACCTTTCTGTCATACAACCCTCCACACTATCCACAACACCCCAACCTTTGTCATACAGACCTCCACACTATCCACAACACCCCAACCTTTGTCATACAGACCTCCACACTATCCACAACACCTCAACATTTCTGTCATACAACCCTCCACACTATCCACAACACCCCAACCTTTGTCATACAGCCCTCCACACTATCCACACACCCCAACCTTTGTCATACAGACCTCCACACTATCCACAACACCCCAACCGTTGACATACAGACCTCCACACTATCCACAACACCCCAACCATTGTCATACAACCCTCCACACTATTCACAACACCCCAACCTTTCTGTCATACAGACCTCCACACTATCCACAACAAACCAACCTTTGTCATACAGCCCTCCACTCTATCCACAACACCCAACCTTTCTGTCATACAGACCTCCACACTATCCACAACACCCCAACCTTTCTGTCATACAGCCCTCCACACTATCCACAACACCCCAACCTTTCCGTCATACAAACCTCCACACTATCCACAACACACCAACCTTTCTGTCATACAACCCTCCAGACTATCCACAACACCCCAACCTTTGTCATACAACCCTCCACACTATCCACAACACCCCAACCTTTGTCATACAGCCCTCCACACTATTCACAACAACCCAACCTTTGTCATACAGACCTCCACACTATCCACAACACCCCAAACTTTCTGTCATACAGACCTCCACACTATCCACAACACCTCAGCCTTTGTCATACAGACCTCCACACTATCCACAACACCCCAAGCTTTGTCATACAGACCTCCACACTATTCACAACACCCCACCCTTTCTGTCATACAGACCTCCACACTATCCACAACACCTCAGCCTTTGTCATACAGACCTCCACACTATCCACAACACCCCAAGCTTTGTCATACAGACCTCCACACTATCCACAACACCCCAACCTTTCTGTCATACAACCCTCCTCACTATCCACAACACCCCAACCTTTGTCATACAGCCCTCCACACTATCCACAACACCCAACCTTTCTGTCATACAGCCCTCCACACTATCCACAACACCCCAACCTTTCTGTCATACAGACCTCCACACTATCCACAACACACCAACCTTTCTGTCATGCAGACCTCCACACTATCCACAACAACCCAACCTTTCCGTCATACAGCCCTCCACACTATCCACAACACCCAACCTTTCTGTCATACAGACCTCCACACTATCCAGAACACCCCAACCTTTCTGTCTTACAGACGTTCACACTATCCACAACACCCCAACCTTTGTCATACAGCCCTCCACACTATCCACAACACCCCAACCTTTGTCATACAGCCCTCCACAATATCCACAACACCTCAACCTTTCTGTCATACAAACCTCCACTCTATCCACAACACCCCAACCTTTGTCATACAGACCTCCACACTATTCACAACACCCCAACCTTTCTGTCATACAGACCTCCACACTATCCACAACACCACAGCCTTTCTGTCATACAACCCTCCACACTATCCACAACACCTCAACATTTCTGTCATACAGACATCCACACTATCCACAACACCCCAACCTTTCTGTCATACAGACCTCCACACTATCCACAACACCCCAACCTTTCTGTCATACAACCCTCCACACTATCCACAACACCCCAACCTTTGTCATACAGCCCTCCACACTATCCACAACACCCAAACTTTTTGTCATACAGACCTCCACACGATCCACAACACCCCAACCTTTCTGTCTTACAGACCTCCACACTATCCACAACACCCCAACCTTTGTCATACAGCCCTCCACACTATCCACAACACCCCAACCTTTCCGTCATACAGACCTCCACACTATCCACAACACACCAACCTTTCTGTCATACAACCCTCCAGACTATCCACAACACCCCAACCTTTGTCATACAACCCTCCACACTATCCACAACACCCCAACCTTTGTCATACAGCCCTCCACACTATTCACAACAACCCAGCCTTTGTCATACAGACCTCCACACTATCCACAACACCCCAAACTTTCTGTCATACAACCCTCCACACTATCCACAACACCCCAACCTTTGTCATACAGCCCTCCACACTATCCACAACACCCCAACCTTTCTGTCATACAAACCTCCACACTCTCCACAACACCTCAACCTTTGTCATACAGCCCTCCACAATATCCACAACACCTCAACCTTTCTGTCACACAAACCTCCACACTATCCACAACACCCCAACCTTTGTCATACAGACCTCCACACTATTCACAACACCCCAACCTTTCTGTCATACAGACCTCCACACTATCCACAACACCACAGCCTTTCTGTCATACAACCCTCCACACTATCCACAACACCTCAACATTTCTGTCATACAGACATCCACACTATCCACAACACCCCAACCTTTCTGTCATACAGACCTCCACACTATCCACAACACCCCAACCTTTCTGTCATACAACCCTCCACACTATCCACAACACCCCAACCTTTGTCATACAGCCCTCCACACTATCCACAACACCCAACCTTTTTGTCATACAGACCACCACACTATCCACAACACCCCAACCTTTCTGTCTTACAGACCTCCACACTATCCACAACACCCCAACCTTTGTCATACAGCCCTCCACACTATCCACAACACCCCAACCTTTCTGTCATACAAACCTCCACACTATCCACAACACCCCAACCTTTGTCATACAGCCCTCCACACTATCCACAACACCCCAACCTTTCTGTCATACAAACCTCCACACTATCCACAACACCCCAACCTTTGTCATACAGACCTCCACCCTATTCACAACACCCCAACCTTTCTGTCATACAGACCTCCACACTATCCAGAACACACCAACCTTTGTCATACAGACCTCCACACTATCCACAACACCTCAACATTTCTGTCATACAGACCTCCACACTATCCACAACACCCCAACCTTTGCCATACAGCCCTCCACATTATCCACAACACCCGAACCTTTGTCATACAGACCACACTATCCACAACACCCCAACCTTTGTCATACAGACCTCCACACTATCCACAACACCCCAACCTTTGTCATACAGCCCTCCACACTATCCACAACACCCAACCTTTCTGTCATACAGCCCTCCACACTATCCACAACACCCCAACCTTTCTGTCATACAGACCTCCACACTATCCACAACACACCAACCTTTCTGTCATGCAGACCTCCACACTATCCACAACAACCCAACCTTTCCGTCATACAGCCCTCCACACTATCCACAACACCCAACCTTTCTGTCATACAGACCTCCACACTATCCAGAACACCCCAACCTTTCTGTCTTACAGACGTTCACACTATCCACAACACCCCAACCTTTGTCATACAGCCCTCCACACTATCCACAACACCCCAACCTTTGTCATACAGCCCTCCACAATATCCACAACACCTCAACCTTTCTGTCATACAAACCTCCACTCTATCCACAACACCCCAACCTTTGTCATACAGACCTCCATACTATTCACAACACCCCAACCTTTCTGTCATACAGACCTCCACACTATCCACAACACCACAGCCTTTCTGTCATACAACCCTCCACACTATCCACAACACCTCAACATTTCTGTCATACAGACATCCACACTATCCACAACACCCCAACCTTTCTGTCATACAGACCTCCACACTATCCACAACACCCCAACCTTTCTGTCATACAACCCTCCACACTATCCACAACACCCCAACCATTGTCATGCAGCCCTCCACACTATCCACAACACCCAACCTTTTTGTCATACAGACCTCCACACTATCCACAACACCCCAACATTTCTGTCTTACAGACCTCCACACTATCCACAACACCCCAACCTTTGTCATACAGCCCTCCACACTATCCACAACACCCCAACCTTTCTGTCATACAAACCTCCACACTATCCACAACACCCCAACTTTTGTCATACAGCCCTCCACACTATCCACAACACCCCAACCTTTCTGTCATACAAACCTCCACACTATCCACAACACCCCAACCTTTGTCATACAGACCTCCACACTATTCACAACACCCCAACCTTTCTGTCATACAGACCTCCACACTATCCAGAACACACCAACCTTTGTCATACAGACCTCCACACTATCCACAACACCTCAACATTTCTGTCATACAGACCTCCACACTATCCACAAAACCCCAACCTTTGCCATACAGCCCTCCACATTATCCACAACACCCCAACCTTTGTCATACAGACCACACTATCCACAACACCCCAACCTTTGTCATACAGACCTCCACACTATCCACAACACCCCAACCTTTGTCATACAGACCTCCACACTATCCAAAACACCCCAACCTTTGAAATACAGACCACCACACTATCCACAACACCCCAACCTTTGTCATACAGACCTCCACACTATCCACAACACCCCAACCTTTGAAATTCAGACCTCCACACTATTCACAACACCCCAACCTTTCTGTCATACAGACCTCCACACTATCCACAACACCTCAACCTTTGTCATACAGACCTCCACACTATCCACAACACCCCAAGCTTTGTCATACAGACCTCCACACTATCCACAACACCCCAACCTTTCTGTCATACAACCCTCCACACTATCCACAACACCCCAACCTTTGTCATACAGCCCTCCACACTATCCACAACACCCAACCTTTCTGTCATACAGCCCTCCACACTATCCACAACACACCAACCTTTCTGTCATACAGACCTCCACACTATCCACAACACACCAACCTTTCTGTCATGCAGACCTCCACACTATCCACAACAACCGAACCTTTCCGTCATACAGCCCTCCACACTATCCACAACACCCCAACCTTTGTCATACAGCCCTCCACACTATCCACAACACCCCAACCTTCCTGTCATACAAACCACCACACTATCCACAACACCCCAACCTTTCTGTCATACAACCCTCCACACTATCCACAACACCCCAAACTTTCTGTCATACAACCCACCACACTATCCACAACACCCCAACCTTTCTGTCATACAACCCTCCACACTATCCACAACACCCCAACCTTTCTGTCATACAAACTTCCACACTATCCACAACACCCCAACCTTTGTCATACAGACCTCCACACTATTCACAACACACCAACTTTTCTGTCATACAGACCTCCACACTATCCACAACACCCCAACCTTTGTCATACAGACCTCCACACTATTCACAACACCCCAACCTTTGACATACAGACCTCCACACTATCGACAACAACCCAACCTTTGTCATACAGACCTCCACACTATCCACAACTCCCCAACCTTTGTCATACAGAACTCCACACTATTCACAACACACCAACTTTTCTGTCATACAGACCTCCACACTATCCATAACACCCCAACCTTTGTCATACAGACCTCCACACTATTCACAACACCCAAACCTTTGACATACAGACCTCCACACTATCCACAACAACCCAAACTTTGTCATACAGACCTCCACACTATCCACAACACCCCAACCTTTGTCATACAGACCTCCACACTATCCACAACACCCCAACCTTTGAAATACAGACCTCCACACTATCCACAACACCCCAACCTTTGAAATACAGACCTCCACACTAGCCACAACACCCCAACCTTTGTCATACAGACCTGCACACTATCCACAACACCCCAACCTTTGAAATACAGACCTCCACACTATTCACAACACCCCAACCTTTCTGTCATACAGACCTCCACACTATCCACAACACCTCAACCTTTGTCATACAGACCTCCACACTATCCACAACACCCCAACCTTTGTCATACAGACCTCCACACTATCTACAACACCCCAACCTTTGTCATACAGACCTCCACACTATCCACAACACCCCAACCTTTGTCATACAACCCTCCACACTATCCACAACACCCCAACCTTTCTGTCATACAGCCCTCCACACTATCCTCAACACCCCAACGTTGCCGTCATACAGACCTCCACACTGTCCACAACCCACCAACCTTTCTGTCATACAGACCTCCACACTATCTACAACAGCACAACCTTTGTCATACAGCCCTCCACACTATCCACAACACACCAACCTTTCCGTCATACAGACCTCCACACTATCCACAACACCCCAACCTTTGTCATATAGCCCTCCACACTATCCTCAACATCCCAACCTTTCTGTCATACAGACCTCCACACTATCTACAACACCCCAACCTTTGTCATATAGCCCTCCACACTATCCTCAACACCCCAACCTTTCCGTCATACAGACCTCCACACTATCCACAACACCACAACCTTTCCGTCATACAGCCCTCCACACTATCCACAACACCCCAACCTTTGTCATACAGCCCTCCACACTATCCACAACACCCCAACCTTTCTGTCATACAGACCTCCACACTATCCACAACACCCCAACCTTTCTGTCATACAGCCCTCCACACTATCCACAACACCCCAAACTTTCCGTCATACAGCCCTCCACACTATCCACAACACCCCAACATTTGTCATACAGCCCTCCACACTATCCACAACACCCCAACCTTTCTGTCATACAAACCTCCACACTATCCACAACACCCCAACCTTTCCGTCATACAGCCCTCCACACTATCCACAACACCCCAACCTTTGTCATGCAGCCCTCCACACTATCCACAACACCCCAACCTTTCTGTCATACAAACCTCCACACTATCCACAACACCCCAACCTTTGTCATACAGACCTCAACACTATCCACAACACCCCAACCTTTCTGTCATACTGATCTCCACACTATCCACAACACCCCAACCTTTCTGTCATACAAACCTCATCACTATCCACAACACCCCAACCTTTGTCATACAGACCTCCACACTATCCACAACACCCCAACCTTTGTCATACAAACCTCCACACTATCCACAACACCCCAACCTTTGTCATACAGCCCTCCACACTATCCACAACACCCCAACCTTTCTGTCATACAACCCTCCACACTATCTACAACACCCCAACCTTTGTCATACAGCCCTCCACACTATCCACAGCACCCCAACCTTTCTGTCATACAGCCGTCCACACTATCCACAACACCCCAACCTTTGTCATACAGCCCTCCACACTATCCACAACACCCCAACCTTTCTGTCATACAGCCGTCCACACTATCCACAACACCCCAACCTTTCTGTCATACAAACCTCCACACTATCCACAACACCACAACCTTTGTCATACAGACCTCCACACTATCCACAACACCCCAACCTTTCTGTCATACAGATCTCCACACTATCCACAACACCCCAACCTTTCTGTCATACAAACCTCATCACTATCCACAACACCCCAACCTTTGTCATACAGACCTCCACACTATCCAAACACCCCAACCTTTGTCATACAGACCTCCATACTATTCACAACACCCCAACCTTTCTGTCATACAGACCTCCACACTATCCACAACACCACAGCCTTTCTGTCATACAACCCTCCACACTATCCACAACACCTCAACATTTCTGTCATACAGACATCCACACTATCCACAACACCCCAACCTTTCTGTCATACAGACCTCCACACTATCCACAACACCCCAACCTTTCTGTCATACAACCCTCCACACTATCCACAACACCCCAACCTTTGTCATGCAGCCCTCCACACTATCCACAACACCCAACCTTTTTGTCATACAGACCTCCACACTATCCACAACACCCCAACCTTTCTGTCTTACAGACCTCCACACTATCTACAACACCCCAACCTTTGTCATACAGCCCTCCACACTATCCACAACACCCCAACCTTTCTGTCATACAAACCTCCACACTATCCACAACACCCCAACTTTTGTCATACAGCCCTCCACACTATCCACAACACCCCAACCTTTCTGTCATACAAACCTCCACACTATCCACAACACCCCAACCTTTGTCATACAGACCTCCACACTATTCACAACACCCCAACCTTTCTGTCATACAGACCTCCACACTATCCAGAACACACCAACCTTTGTCATACAGACCTCCACACTATCCACAACACCTCAACATTTCTGTCATACAGACCTCCACACTATCCACAAAACCCCAACCTTTGCCATACAGCCCTCCACATTATCCACAACACCCCAACCTTTGTCATACAGACCACACTATCCACAACACCCCAACCTTTGTCATACAGACCTCCACACTATCCACAACACCCCAACCTTTGTCATACAGACCTCCACACTATCCAAAACACCCCAACCTTTGAAATACAGACCACCACACTATCCACAACACCCCAACCTTTGTCATACAGACCTCCACACTATCCACAACACCCCAACCTTTGAAATTCAGACCTCCACACTATTCACAACACCCCAACCTTTCTGTCATACAGACCTCCACACTATCCACAACACCTCAACCTTTGTCATACAGACCTCCACACTATCCACAACACCCCAAGCTTTGTCATACAGACCTCCACACTATCCACAACACCCCAACCTTTCTGTCATACAACCCTCCACACTATCCACAACACCCCAACCTTTGTCATACAGCCCTCCACACTATCCACAACACCCAACCTTTCTGTCATACAGCCCTCCACACTATCCACAACACACCAACCTTTCTGTCATACAGACCTCCACACTATCCACAACACACCAACCTTTCTGTCATGCAGACCTCCACACTATCCACAACAACCCAACCTTTCCGTCATACAGCCCTCCACACTATCCACAACACCCCAACCTTTGTCATACAGCCCTCCACACTATCCACAACACCCCAACCTTCCTGTCATACAAACCACCACACTATCCACAACACCCCAACCTTTCTGTCATACAACCCTCCACACTATCCACAACACCCCAAACTTTCTGTCATACAACCCACCACACTATCCACAACACCCCAACCTTTCTGTCATACAACCCTCCACACTATACACAACACCCCAACCTTTCTGTCATACAAACTTCCACACTATCCACAACACCCCAACCTTTGTCATACAGACCTCCACACTATTCACAACACACCAACTTTTCTGTCATACAGACCTCCACACTATCCACAACACCCCAACCTTTGTCATACAGACCTCCACACTATTCACAACACCCCAACCTTTGACATACAGACCTCCACACTATCGACAACAACCCAACCTTTGTCATACAGACCTCCACACTATCCACAACTCCCCAACCTTTGTCATACAGAACTCCACACTATTCACAACACACCAACTTTTCTGTCATACAGACCTCCACACTATCCATAACACCCCAACCTTTGTCATACAGACCTCCACACTATTCACAACACCCAAACCTTTGACATACAGACCTCCACACTATCCACAACAACCCAAACTTTGTCATACAGACCTCCACACTATCCACAACACCCCAACCTTTGTCATACAGACCTCCACACTATCCACAACACCCCAACCTTTGAAATACAGACCTCCACACTATCCACAACACCCCAACCTTTGAAATACAGACCTCCACACTAGCCACAACACCCCAACCTTTGTCATACAGACCTGCACACTATCCACAACACCCCAACCTTTGAAATACAGACCTCCACACTATTCACAACACCCCAACCTTTCTGTCATACAGACCTCCACACTATCCACAACACCTCAACCTTTGTCATACAGACCTCCACACTATCCACAACACCCCAACCTTTGTCATACAGACCTCCACACTATCTACAACACCCCAACCTTTGTCATACAGACCTCCACACTATCCACAACACCCCAACCTTTGTCATACAACCCTCCACACTATCCACAACACCCCAACCTTTCTGTCATACAGCCCTCCACACTATCCTCAACACCCCAACGTTGCCGTCATACAGACCTCCACACTGTCCACAACCCACCAACCTTTCTGTCATACAGACCTCCACACTATCTACAACAGCACAACCTTTGTCATACAGCCCTCCACACTATCCACAACACACCAACCTTTCCGTCATACAGACCTCCACACTATCCACAACACCCCAACCTTTGTCATATAGCCCTCCACACTATCCTCAACATCCCAACCTTTCTGTCATACAGACCTCCACACTATCTACAACACCCCAACCTTTGTCATATAGCCCTCCACACTATCCTCAACACCCCAACCTTTCCGTCATACAGACCTCCACACTATCCACAACACCACAACCTTTCCGTCATACAGCCCTCCACACTATCCACAACACCCCAACCTTTGTCATACAGCCCTCCACACTATCCACAACACCCCAACCTTTCTGTCATACAGACCTCCACACTATCCACAACACCCCAACCTTTCTGTCATACAGCCCTCCACACTATCCACAACACCCCAAACTTTCCGTCATACAGCCCTCCACACTATCCACAACACCCCAACATTTGTCATACAGCCCTCCACACTATCCACAACACCCCAACCTTTCTGTCATACAAACCTCCACACTATCCACAACACCCCAACCTTTCCGTCATACAGCCCTCCACACTATCCACAACACCCCAACCTTTGTCATGCAGCCCTCCACACTATCCACAACACCCCAACCTTTCTGTCATACAAACCTCCACACTATCCACAACACCCCAACCTTTGTCATACAGACCTCAACACTATCCACAACACCCCAACCTTTCTGTCATACTGATCTCCACACTATCCACAACACCCCAACCTTTCTGTCATACAAACCTCATCACTATCCACAACACCCCAACCTTTGTCATACAGACCTCCACACTATCCACAACACCCCAACCTTTGTCATACAAACCTCCACACTATCCACAACACCCCAACCTTTGTCATACAGCCCTCCACACTATCCACAACACCCCAACCTTTCTGTCATACAACCCTCCACACTATCTACAACACCCCAACCTTTGTCATACAGCCCTCCACACTATCCACAGCACCCCAACCTTTCTGTCATACAGCCGTCCACACTATCCACAACACCCCAACCTTTGTCATACAGCCCTCCACACTATCCACAACACCCCAACCTTTCTGTCATACAGCCGTCCACACTATCCACAACACCCCAACCTTTCTGTCATACAAACCTCCACACTATCCACAACACCACAACCTTTGTCATACAGACCTCCACACTATCCACAACACCCCAACCTTTCTGTCATACAGATCTCCACACTATCCACAACACCCCAACCTTTCTGTCATACAAACCTCATCACTATCCACAACACCCCAACCTTTGTCATACAGACCTCCACACTATCCAAACACCCCAACCTTTGTCATACAGACCTCCACACTATCCACAACACCCCAACCTTTCTGTCATACAACCCTCCACACTATCCACAACACCCCAACCTTTGTCATACAGCCCTCCACACTATCCACAACACCCAACCTTTCTGTCATACAGAACTCCACACTATCCACAACACCCCAACCTTTGTCATACAGCCCTCCACACTATCCACAACACCCCAAACTTTCCGTCATACAGACCTCCACACTATCCACAACACCCCAACCTTTGCCATACAGCCCTCCACATTATCCACAACACCCCAACCTTTGTCATACAGACCACACTATCCACAACACCCCAACCTTTGTCATACAGACCTCCAAACTATCCACAACACCCCAACCTTTGTCATACAGACCTCCACACTATCCAAAACACCCCAACCTTTGAAATACAGACCTCCACACTATCCACAACACCCCAACCTTTGTCATACAGACCTCCACACTATTCACAACACCCCAACCTTTGACATACAGACCTCCACACTATCGACAACAACCCAACCTTTGTCATACAGACCTCCACACTATCCACAACTCCCCAACCTTTGTCATACAGAACTCCACACTATTCACAACACACCAACTTTTCTGTCATACAGACCTCCACACTATCCATAACACCCCAACCTTTGTCATACAGCCCTCCACACTATTCACAACACCCAAACCTTTGACATACAGACCTCCACACTATCCACAACAACCCAAACTTTGTCATACAGACCTCCACACTATCCACAACACCCCAACCTTTGTCATACAGACCTCCACACTATCCACAACACCCCAACCTTTGAAATACAGACCTCCACACTAGCCACAACACCCCAACCTTTGTCATACAGACCTGCACACTATCCACAACACCCCAACCTTTGAAATACAGACCTCCACACTATTCACAACACCCCAACCTTTCTGTCATACAGACCTCCACACTATCCACAACACCTCAACCTTTGTCATACAGACCTCCACACTATCCACAACACCCCAACATTTGTCATACAGACCTCCACACTATCTACAACACCCCAACCTTTGTCATACAGACCTCCACACAATCCACAACACCCCAACCTTTGTCATACAACCCTCCACACTATCCACAACACCCCAACCTTTCTGTCATACAGCCCTCCACACTATCCTCAACACCCCAACGTTTCCGTCATACAGACCTCCACACTGTCCACAACCCACCAACCTTTCTGTCATACAGACCTCCACACTATCTACAACACCCCAACCTTTGTCATACAGCCCTCCACACTATCCACAACACACCAACCTTTCCGTCATACAGACCTCCACACTATCCACAACACCCCAACCTTTGTCATATAGCCCTCCACACTATCCTCAACATCCCAACCTTTCTGTCATACAGACCTCCACACTATCTACAACACCCCAACCTTTGTCATATAGCCCTCCACACTATCCTCAACACCCCAACCTTTCCGTCATACAGACCTCCACACTATCCACAACACCACAACCTTTCCGTCATACAGCCCTCCACACTATCCACAACACCCCAACATTTGTCATACAGCCCTCCACACTATCCACAACACCCCAACCTTTCTGTCATACAGACCTCCACACTATCCACAACACCCCAACCTTTCTGTCATACAGCCCTCCACACTATCCACAACACCCCAAACTTTCCGTCATACAGCCCTCCACACTATCCACAACACCCCAACCTTTCTGTCATACAAACCTCCACACTATCCACAACACCCCAACCTCTGTCATACAGACCTCAACACTATCCACAACACCCCAACCTTTCTGTCATACTGATCTCCACACTATCCACAACACCCCAACTTTTCTGTCATACAAACCTCATCACTATCCACAACACCCCAACCTTTGTCATACAGACCTCCACACTATCCACAACACCCCAACCTTTGTCATACAAACCTCCACACTATCCACAACACCCCAACCTTTGTCATACAGCCCTCCACACTATCCACAACACCCCAACCTTTCTGTCATACAACCCTCCACACTATCTACAACACCCCAACCTTTGTCATACAGCCCTCCACACTATCCACAGCACCCCAACCTTTCTGTCATACAGCCGTCCACACTATCCACAACACCCCAACCTTTCTGTCATACAAACCTCCACACTATCCACAACACCCCAACCTTTGTCATACAGACCTCAACACTATCCACAACACCCCAACCTTTCTGTCATACTGATCTCCACACTATCCACAACACCCCAACCTTTCTGTCATACAAACCTCATCACTATCCACAACACCCCAACCTTTGTCATACAGACCTCCACACTATCCACAACACCCCAACCTTTGTCATACAAACCACCACACTATCCACAACACCCCAACCTTTGTCATACAGCCCTCCACACTATCCACAACACCCCAACCTTTCTGTCATACAACCCTCCACACTATCTACAACACCCCAACCTTTGTCATACAGCCCTCCACACTATCCACAGCACCCCAACCTTTCTGTCATACAGCCGTCCACACTATCCACAACACCCCAACCTTTGTCATACAGCCCTCCACACTATCCACAACACCCCAACCTTTCTGTCATACAGCCGTCCACACTATCCACAACACCCCAATCTTTCTGTCATACAAACCTCCACACTATCCACAACACCACAACCTTTGTCATACAGACCTCCACACTATCCACAACACCCCAACCTTTCTGTCATACAGATCTCCACACTATCCACAACACCCCAACCTTTCTGTCATACAAACCTCATCACTATCCACAACACCCCAACCTTTGTCATACAGACCTCCACACTATCCAAACACCCCAACCTTTGTCATACAGACCTCCACACTATCCACAACACCCCAACCTTTCTGTCATACAACCCTCCACACTATCCACAACACCCCAACCTTTGTCATACAGCCCTCCACACTATCCACAACACCCAACCTTTCTGTCATACAGACCTCCACACTATCCACAACACCCCAACCTTTGTCATACAGCCCTCCACACTATCCACAACACCCCAACCTTTCTGTCATACATCCCTCCACACTATCCACAACACCCCAAACTTTCCGTCATACAGACCTCCACACTATCCACAACACCCCAACCTTTGCCATACAGCCGTCCACATTATCCACAACACCCCAACCTTTGTCATACAGACCACACTATCCACAACACCCCAACCTTTGTCATACAGACCTCCAAACTATCCACAACACCCCAACCTTTGTCATACAGACCTCCACACTATCCAAAACACCCCAACCTTTGAAATACAGACCTCCACACTATCCACAACACCCCAACCTTTGTCATACAGACCTCCACACTATCCACAACACCCCAACATTTGAAATTCAGACCTCCACACTATTCACAACACCCCAATCTTTCTGTCATACAGACCTCCACACTATCCACAACACCTCAACCTTTGTCATACTGACCTCCACACTATCCACAACACCCCAAGCTTTGTCATACAGACCTCCACACTATCCACAACACCCCAACCTTTCTGTCATACAACCCTCCACACTATCCACAACACCCCAACCTTTGTCATACAGCCCTCCACACTATCCACAACACCCAACCTTTCTGTCATACAGCCCTCCACACTATCCACAACACCCCAACATTTCTGTCATACAGACCTCCACACTATCCACAACACACCAACCTTTCTGTCATGCAGACCTCCACACTATCCACAACAACCCAACCTTTCCGTCATACAGCCCTCCACACTATCCACAACACCCCAACCTTTCTGTCATACAAACCACCACACTATCCACAACACCCCAAACTTTCTGTCATACAACCCTCCACACTATCCACAACACCCCAACCGTTGTCATACCGACCTCCACAGTATCCACAACACCCCAACCTTTGTCATACAGACCTCCACACTATCCACAACTCCTCAACATTTCTGTCATACAACCCTCCACACTATCCACAACACCCCAACCTTTGTCATACAGCCCTCCACACTATCCACACACCCCAACCTTTGTCATACAGACCTCCACACTATCCACAACACCCCAACCGTTGACATACAGACTTCCACACTATCCACAACACCCCAACCATTTTCATACAGACCTCCAACCCATCCACAACACCCCAACCTTTGTCATACAACCCTCCACACTATTCACAACACCCCAACCTTTCTGTCATACAGAACTCCACACTATCCACAACAAACCAACCTTTGTCATACAGCCCTCCACTCTATCCACAACACCCAACCTTTCTGTCATACAGACCTCCACACTATCCACAACACCCCAACCTTTCTGTCATACAGCCCTCCACACTATCCACAACACCCCAACCTTTCCGTCATACAGACCTCCACACTATCCACAACACCCCAACCTTTGTCATACAACCCTCCACACTATCCACAACACCCCAACCTTTGTCATACAGCCCTCCACACTATTCACAACAACCCAACCTTTGTCATACAGACCTCCACACTATCCACAACACCCCAAACTTTCTGTCATACAACCCTCCACACTATCCACAACACCCCAACCTTTGTCATACAGCCCTCCACACTATCCACAACACCCAACCTTTCTGTCATACAGACCTCCACACTATCCACAACACCCCAACCTTTCTGTCTTACAGACGTTCACACTATCCACAACACCCCAACCTTTGTCATACAGCCCTCCACACTATCCACAACACCCCAACCATTCTGTCATACAAACCTCCACACTATCCACAACACCCCAACCTTTGTCATACAGACCTCCACACTATTCACAACACCCCAACCTTTCTGTCATACAGACCTCCACACTATCCACAACACCACAGCCTTTCTGTCATACAACCCTCCACACTATCCACAACACCTCAACATTTCTGTCATACAGACATCCACACTATCCACAACACCCCAACCTTTCTGTCATACAGACCTCCACACTATCCACAACACCCCAACCTTTCTGTCATACAACCCTCCACACTATCCACAACACCCCAACCTTTGTCATACAGCCCTCCACACTATCCACAACACCCAACCTTTTTGTCATACAGACCTCCACACTATCCACAACACCCCAACCTTTCTGTCTTACAGACGTCCACACTATCCACAACACCCCAACCTTTGTCATACAGCCCTCCACACTATCCACAACACCCCAACCTTTCTGTCATACAAACCTCCACACTATCCACAACACCCCAACCTTTGTCATACAGCCCTCCACACTATCCACAACACCCCAACCTTTCTGTCATACAAACCTCCACACTATCCACAACACCCCAACCTTTGTCATACAGACCTCCACACTATTCACAACACCCCAACCTTTCTGTCATACAGACCTCCACACTATAGAGAACACACCAACCTTTGTCATACAGACCTTCACACTATCCACAACACCTCAACATTTCTGTCATACAAACCTCCACACTATCCACAACACCCCAACCTTTGCCATATAGCACTCCACATTATCCACAACACCCCAACCTTTGTCATACAGACCACACTATCCACAACACCCCAACCTTTGTCATACAGACCTCCACACTATCCACAACACCCTAACCTTTGTCATACAGACCTCCACACTATCCAAAACACCCCAACCTTTGAAATACAGACCTCCACACTATCCACAACACCCCAACCTTTGTCATACAGACCTCCACACTATCCACAACACCCCAACCTTTGAAATTCAGACCTCCACACTATTCACAACACCCCAACCTTTCTGTCATACAGACCTCCACACTATCCACAACACCTCAACCTTTGTCATACAGACCTCCACACTATCCACAACACCCCAAGCTTTGTCATACAGCCCTCCACACTATCCACAACACCCCAACCTTTCTATCATACAACCCTCCACACTATCCACAACACCCCAACCTTTGTCATACAGCCGTCCACACTATCCACAACACTCCAACCTTTCTGTCATACAGCCCTCCACACTATACACAACACCCCAACCATTCCGTCATACAGACCTCCACACTGTCCACAACACACCAACCTTTCTGTTATGCAGACCTCCACACTATCCACAACACCACAACCTTTCCGTCATACAGCCCTCCACACTATCCACAACACCCCAACCTTTGTCATACAGCCCTCCACACTATCCACAACACCCCAACCGTTCTGTCATACAGACCTCCACACTATCCACAACACCCCAACCTTTCTGTCATACAGCTCTCCACACTATCCACAACACCCCAAACTTTCCGACATACAGCTCTCCACACTATCCACAACACCCCAACCTTTGTCATACAGCCCTCCACACTATCCACAACACCCCAACCTTTCTGTCATACAAACCTCCACACTATCCACAACACCCCAACCTTTCCGTCATACAGCCCTCCACACTATCCACAACACCCAAACCTTTGTCATACAGCCCTCCACACTATCCACAACACCCCAACCTTTCTGTCATACAAACCTCCACACTATCCACAACACCCCAACCGTTGTCATACAGACCTCCACACTATCCACAACACCCCAACCTTTCTGTCATACAGATCTCCACACTATCCACAACACCCCAATCTTTCTGTCATACAAACCTCATCACTATCCACAACACCCCAACCTTTGTCATACAGACCTCCACACTATCCACAACACCCCAACCTTTCTGTCATACAAACCTCCACACTATCCACAACACCCCATCCTTTGTCATACAGACCTCCACACTATCCAAAACACCCCAACCTTTCTGTCATACAGATCTCCACACTATCCACAACACCCCAACCTTTCTGTCATACAGATCTCCACACTATCCACAACACCCCAATCTTTCTATCATGCAGACCTCCACACTATCCACAACACCACAACATTTCCGTCATACAGCCCTCCACACTATCCACAACACCCCAACCTTTGTCATACAGCCCTCCACACTATCCACAACACCCCAACCTTTCTGTCATACAAACCTCCACACTATCCACAACACCACAACCTTTGTCATACAGACCTCCACACTATCCACAACACCCCAACCTTTCTGTCATACAGATCTCCACACTATCCACAACACCCCAACCTTTCTGTCATAAAAACCTCATCACTATCCACAACACCCCAACCTTTGTCATATAGACCTCCACACTATCCACAACACCCCAACCTTTGTCATACAGACCTCCACACTATCCACAACACTCCAACCTTTCTGTCATACAGCCCTCCACACTATACACAACACCCCAACCTTTCCGTCATACAGACCTCCACACTATCCACAACACCCCAACCTTTGTCATACAGACCTCCACACTATCCACAACACCCCAACCTTTGTCATACAGACCTCCACACTATCCACAACACCCCAACCTTTGTCATACAGATCTCCACACTATTCACAACACCCCAACCTTTGTCATACAGACCTCCACACTATCCACAACACCCCAACCTTTGTCATACAACCCTCCACACTATCCACAACACCCCAACCTTTGTCATACAGACCTCCACACTATCCACAACACTCCAACCTTTCTGTCATACAGCCCTCCACACTATACACAACACCCCAACCTTTCCGTCATACAGACCTCCACACTGTCCACAACACACCAACCTTTCTGTTATGCAGACCTCCACACTATCCACAACACCACAACCTTTCCGTCATACAGCCCTCCACACTATCCACAACACCCCAACCTTTGTCATACAGCCCTCCACACTATCCACAACACCCCAACCTTTCTGTCATACAGACCTCCACACTATCCACAACACCCCAACCTTTCTGTCATACAGCCCTCCACACTATCCACAACACCCCAAACTTTCCGTCATACAGCTCTCCACACTATCCACAACACCCCAACCTTTGTCATACAGCCCTCCACACTATCCACAACACCCCAACCTTTCTGTCATACAAACCTCCACACTATCCACAACACCCCAACCTTTCCATCATACAGCCCTCCACACTATCCACAACACCCAAACCTTTGTCAAACAGCCCTCCACACTATCCACAACACCCCAACCTTTCTGTCATACAAACCTCCACACTATCCACAACACCCCAACCGTTGTCATACAGACCTCCACACTATCCACAACACCCCAACCTTTGTCATACAACCCTCCACACTATCCGCAACACCCCAACCTTCGTCATACAGACCTCCACACTATCCACAACACCCCAACCTTTCTGTCATACAACCCTCCACACTATCCACAACACCCCAACCTTTCTGTCATACAGATCTCCACACTATCCACAACACCCCAATCTTTCTGTCATACAAACCTCCACACTATCCACAACACCCCAACCTTGGTCATACAGACCTCCACACTATCCACAACACCCCAACCTTTGTCATACAGACCTCCACACTATCCACAACACCCCAACCTTTCTGTCATACAAACCTCCACACTATCCACAACACCCCATCCTTTGTCATACAGACCTCCACACTATCCACAACACCCCAACCTTTGTCATACAGACCTCCACACTATCCACAACACCCCAACCTTTCTGTCATACAGATCTCCACACTATCCACAACACCCCAACCTTTCTGTCATACAAACCGCCACACTATCCACAACACCCCAACCTTTGTCATACAGACCTCCACACTATCCACAACACCCCAACCTTTCTGTCATACAGATCTCCACACTATCCACAACACCCCAATCTTTCTGTCATACAAACCTCATCACTATCCACAATACCCCATCCTTTGTCATACAAACTTCCACACTATCCACAGCACCCCAACCTTTGTCATACAAACCTCCACACTATCCACAACACCCCAACCTTTCTGTCATACAAACCTCATCACTATCCACAGTACCCCATCCTTTGTCATACAGACCTCCACACTATCCACAACACCCCAACCTTTGTCATACAGACCTCCACACTATCCACAACACCCCAACCTTTCTGTCATACAGATCTCCACACTATCCACAACACCCCAACCTTTCTGTCATACAAACCTCATCACTATCCACAACACCCCAACCTTTGTCATACAGACCTCCACACTATCCACAACACCCCAACCTTTGTCATACAGACCTCCACACTATCCACAACACCCCAACCTTTGTCATATAGCCCTCCACACTATCCACAACACCCCAACCTTTCTGTCATACAACCCTCCACACTATCCACAACACCCCAACCTTTGTCATACAGCCCTCCACACTATCCACAACACCCCAACCTTTCTGTCATACAGCCGTCCACACTATCCACAACACCCCAACCTTTCCGTTATACAGACCTCCACACTATCCACATCACACCAACCTTTCTATCATGCAGACCTCCACACTATCCACAACACCACAACATTTCCGTCATACAGCCCTCCACACTATCCACAACACCCCAACCTTTGTCATACAGCCCTCCACACTATCCACAACACCCCAACCTTTCTGTCATACAAACCTCCACACTATCCACAACACCACAACCTTTGTCATACAGACCTCCACACTATCCACAACACCCCAACCTTTCTGTCATACAGATCTCCACACTATCCACAACACCCCAACCTTTCTGTCATAAAAACCTCATCACTATCCACAACACCCCAACCTTTGTCATATAGACCTCCACACTATCCACAACACCCCAACCTTTGTCATACAGACCTCCACACTATCCACAACACTCCAACCTTTCTGTCATACAGCCCTCCACACTATACACAACACCCCAACCTTTCCGTCATACAGACCTCCACACTATCCACAACACCCCAACCTTTGTCATACAGACCTCCACACTATCCACAACACCCCAACCTTTGTCATACAGACCTCCACACTATCCACAACACCCCAACCTTTGTCATACAGATCTCCACACTATTCACAACACCCCAACCTTTGTCATACAGACCTCCACACTATCCACAACACCCCAACCTTTGTCATACAACCCTCCACACTATCCACAACACCCCAACCTTTGTCATACAGACCTCCACACTATCCACAACACTCCAACCTTTCTGTCATACAGCCCTCCACACTATACACAACACCCCAACCTTTCCGTCATACAGACCTCCACACTGTCCACAACACAACAACCTTTCTGTTATGCAGACCTCCACACTATCCACAACACCACAACCTTTCCGTCATACAGCCCTCCACACTATCCACAACACCCCAACCTTTGTCATACAGCCCTCCACACTATCCACAACACCCCAACCTTTCTGTCATACAGACCTCCACACTATCCACAACACCCCAACCTTTCTGTCATACAGCCCTCCACACTATCCACAACACCCCAAACTTTCCGTCATACAGCTCTCCACACTATCCACAACACCCCAACCTTTGTCATACAGCCCTCCACACTATCCACAACACCCCAACCTTTCTGTCATACAAACCTCCACACTATCCACAACACCCCAACCTTTCCATCATACAGCCCTCCACACTATCCACAACACCCAAACCTTTGTCAAACAGCCCTCCACACTATCCACAACACCACAACCTTTCTGTCATACAAACCTCCACACTATCCACAACACCCCAACCGTTGTCATACAGACCTCCACACTATCCACAACACCCCAACCTTTGTCATACAACCCTCCACACTATCCGCAACACCCCAACCTTCGTCATACAGACCTCCACACTATCCACAACACCCCAACCTTTCTGTCATACAACCCTCCACACTATCCACAACACCCCAACCTTTCTGTCATACAGATCTCCACACTATCCACAACACCCCAATCTTTCTGTCATACAAACCTCCACACTATCCACAACACCCCAACCTTGGTCATACAGACCTCCACACTATCCACAACACCCCAACCTTTGTCATACAGACCTCCACACTATCCACAACACCCCAACCTTTCTGTCATACAAACCTCCACACTATCCACAACACCCCATCCTTTGTCATACAGACCTCCACACTATCCACAACACCCCAACCTTTGTCATACAGACCTCCACACTATCCACAACACCCCAACCTTTCTGTCATACAGATCTCCACACTATCCACAACACCCCAACCTTTCTGTCATACAAACCGCCACACTATCCACAACACCCCAACCTTTGTCATACAGACCTCCACACTATCCACAACACCCCAACCTTTCTGTCATACAGATCTCCACACTATCCACAACACCCCAATCTTTCTGTCATACAAACCTCATCACTATCCACAATACCCCATCCTTTGTCATACAAACTTCCACACTATCCACAGCACCCCAACCTTTGTCATACAAACCTCCACACTATCCACAACACCCCAACCTTTCTGTCATACAAACCTCATCACTATCCACAATACCCCATCCTTTGTCATACAGACCTCCACACTATCCACAACACCCCAACCTTTGTCATACAGACCTCCACACTATCCACAACACCCCAACCTTTCTGTCATACAGATCTCCACACTATCCACAACACCCCAACCTTTCTGTCATACAAACCTCATCACTATCCACAACACCCCAACCTTTGTCATACAGACCTCCACACTATCCACAACACCCCAACCTTTGTCATACAGACCTCCACACTATCCACAACACCCCAACCTTTGTCATATAGCCCTCCACACTATCCACAACACCCCAACCTTTCTGTCATACAACCCTCCACACTATCCACAACACCCCAACCTTTGTCATACAGCCCTCCACACTATCCACAACACCCCAACCTTTCTGTCATACAGCCGTTCACACTATCCACAACACCCCAACCTTTCCGTCATACAGACCTCCACACTATCCACATCACACCAACCTTTCTATCATGCAGACCTCCACACTATCCACAACACCACAACATTTCCGTCATACAGCCCTCCACACTATCCACAACACCCCAACCTTTGTCATACAGCCCTCCACACTATCCACAACACCCCAACCTTTCTGTCATACAAACCTCCACACTATCCACAACACCACAACCTTTGTCATACAGACCTCCACACTATCCACAACACCCCAACCTTTCTGTCATACAGATCTCCACACTATCCACAACACCCCAACCTTTCTGTCATACAAACCTCATCACTATCCACAACACCCCAACCTTTGTCATACAGACCTCCACACTATCCACAACACCCCAACCTTTGTCATACAGACCTCCACACTATCCACAACACCCCAACCTTTCTGTCATACAACCCTCCACACTATCCACAACACCCCAACCTTTGTCATACAGCCCTCCACACTATCCACAACACCCAACCTTTCTGTCATACAGACCTCCACACTATCCACAACACCCCAACCTTTGTCATACAGCCCTCCACACTATCCACAACACCCCAAACTTTCCGTCATACAGACCTCCACACTATTCACAGCACCCCAACCTTTCTGTCATACAGACCTCCACACTATCCACAACACCTCAACCTTTGTCATACAGACCTCCACACTATCCAGAACACCCCAACCTTTGTCATACAGACCTCCACACTATCTACAACACCCCAACCTTTGTCATACAGCCCTCCACACTATCCACAACACCCCAACCTTTCTGTCATACAACCCTCCACACTATCCACAACACCCCAACCTTTGTCATACAGCCCTCCACACTATCCACAACACTCCAACCTTTCTGTCATACAGCCCTCCACACTATACACAACACCCCAACCTTTCCGTCATACAGACCTCCACACTATCCACAACACCCCAACCTTTGTCATACAGCCCTCCACCCTATCCACAACACCCCAAACTTTCTGTCATACAGACCTCCACACTATCCACAACACCCCAACCTTTCTGTCATACAGCCCTCCACACTATCCACAACACCCCAAACTTTCCGTCATACAGCCCTCCACACTATCCACAACACCCCAACCTTTGTCATACAGCCCTCCACACTATCCACAACACCCCAACCTTTCTGTCATACAAACCTCCACACTATCCACAACACCCCAACCTTTCCGTCATACAGCCCTCCACACTATCCACAACACCCAAACCTTTGTCATACAGACCTCCACACTATCCACAACACCCCAACCTTTGTCATACAGACCTCCACACTATCCACAACACCCCAACCTTTGTCATACAGCCCTCCACACTATCCACAACACCCCAACCTTTCTGTCATACAAACCTCCACACTATACACAACACCCGAACCTTTCTGTCATACAGATCTCCACACTATCCACAACACCCCAACCTTTCTGTCATACAAACCTCATCACTATCCACAATACCCCATCCTTTGTCATACAGACCTCCACACTATCCACAACACCCCAACCTTTGTCATACAGACCTCCACACTATCCACAACACCCCAACCTTTGTCATACAGCACTCCACACTATCCACAACACCCCAACCTTTCTGTCATTCAAACATCCACACTATCCACAACACCCCAACCTTTGTCATACAGACCTCCACACTATCCACAACACCACAACCTTTCTGTCATACAGACCTCCACACTATCCACAACACCCCAACCTTTCTGTCATACAGACCTCCACACTATCCAAACACCCCAACCTTTCCGTCATACAGCCCTCCACACTATTCACAACACCCGAACCTTTCTGTCATACAGATCTCCACACTATCCACAACACCCCAACCTTTCTGTCATACAAACCTCATCACTATCCACAATACCCCATCCTTTGTCATACAGACCTCCACACTATCCACAACACCCCAACCTTTGTCATACAGCACTCCACACTATCCACAACACCCCAACCTTTCTGTCATACAACCCTCCACACTATCCACAACACCCCAACCTTTGTCATACAGCCCTCCACACTATCCACAACACCCCAACCTTTCTGTCATACAGCCATCCACACTATCCACAACACCCCAACCTTTCCGTCATACAGACCTCCACACTATCCACAACACACCAACCTTTCTGTCATGCAGACCTCCACACTATCCACAACACCACAACCTTTCCGTCATACAGCCCTCCACACTATCCACAACACCCCAACCTTTGTCATACAGCCCTCCACACTATCCACAACACCCCAACCTTTCTGTCATACAAACCTCCACACTATCCACAACACCACAACCTTTGTCATACAGACCTCCACACTAACCACAACACCCCAACCTTTCTGTCATACAGATCTCCACACTATCCACAACACCCCAACCTTTCTGTCATACAAACCTCATCACTATCCACAACACCCCAACCTTTGTCATACAGACCTCCACACTATCCACAACACCCCAACCTTTGTCATACAGACCTCCACACTATCCACAACACCCCAACCTTTCTGTCATACAGCCCTCCACACTATCCACAACACCCCAACCTTTGTCATACAGCCCTCCACACTATCCACAACACCCAACCTTTCTGTCATACAGACCTCCACACTATCCACAACACCCCAACCTTTGTCATACAGCCCTCCACACTATCCACAACACCCCAACCTTTCTGTCATACAGCCCTCCACACTATCCACATCACCCCAAACTTTCCGTCATACAGACTTCCACACTATCCACAACTCACCAACCTTTCTGTCATGCAGACCTCCACACTATCCACAACACCCCAACCTTTCCGTCATAAAGCCCTCCACACTATCCACAACACCCCAACCTTTCTGTCATACAACCCACCACACTATCCACAACACCCCAACCTTTCTGTCATACAACCCTCCACACTATCCACAACACCCCAACCTTTCTGTCATACAACCCACCACACTAACCACAACACCCCAACCTTTCTGTCATACAACCCTCCACACTATCCACAACACCCCAACCTTTCTGTCATACAAACCTCCACACTATCCACAACACCACAACCTTTGTCATACAGACCTCCACACTAACCACAACACCCCAACCTTTCTGTCATATAGATCTCCACACTATCCACAACACCCCAACCTTTGTGTCATACAAACCTCATCACTATCCACAACACCCCAACCTTTGTCATACAGACCTCCACACTATCCACAACACCCCAACCTTTGTCATACAGACCTCCACACTATCCACAACACCCCAACCTTTCTGTCATACAGCCCTCCACACTATCCACAACACCCCAACCTTTGTCATACAGCCCTCCACACTATCCACAACACCCAACCTTTCTGTCATACAGACCTCCACACTATCCACAACACCCCAACCTTTGTCATACAGCCCTCCACACTATCCACAACACCCCAACCTTTCTGTCATACAGCCCTCCACACTATCCACAACACCGCAAACTTTCCGTCATACAGCACTCCACACTATCCACAACACCCCAACCTTTCTGTCATACAACCCTCCACACTATCCACAACACCCCAACCTTTGTCATACAGCCCTCCACACTATCCACAACACCCCAACCTTTCTGTCATACAGCCATCCACACTATCCACAACACCCCAACCTTTCCGTCATACAGACCTCCACACTATCCACAACACACCAACCTTTCTGTCATGCAGACCTCCACACTATCCACAACACCACAACCTTTCCGTCATACAGCCCTCCACACTATCCACAACACCCCAACCTTTGTCATACAGCCCTCCACACTATCCACAACACCCCAACCTTTCTGTCATACAAACCTCCACACTATCCACAACACCACAACCTTTGTCATACAGACCTCCACACTAACCACAACACCCCAACCTTTCTGTCATACAGATCTCCACACTATCCACAACACCCCAACCTTTCTGTCATACAAACCTCATCACTATCCACAACACCCCAACCTTTGTCATACAGACCTCCACACTATCCACAACACCCCAACCTTTGTCATACAGACCTCCACACTATCCACAACACCCCAACCTTTCTGTCATACAGCCCTCCACACTATCCACAACACCCCAACCTTTGTCATACAGCCCTCCACACTATCCACAACACCCAACCTTTCTGTCATACAGACCTCCACACTATCCACAACACCCCAACCTTTGTCATACAGCCCTCCACACTATCCACAACACCCCAACCTTTCTGTCATACAGCCCTCCACACTATCCACATCACCCCAAACTTTCCGTCATACAGACTTCCACACTATCCACAACTCACCAACCTTTCTGTCATGCAGACCTCCACACTATCCACAACACCCCAACCTTTCCGTCATAAAGCCCTCCACACTATCCACAACACCCCAACCTTTCTGTCATACAACCCACCACACTATCCACAACACCCCAACCTTTCTGTCATACAACCCTCCACACTATCCACAACACCCCAACCTTTCTGTCATACAACCCACCACACTAACCACAACACCCCAACCTTTCTGTCATACAACCCTCCACACTATCCACAACACCCCAACCTTTCTGTCATACAAACCTCCACACTATCCACAACACCACAACCTTTGTCATACAGACCTCCACACTAACCACAACACCCCAACCTTTCTGTCATATAGATCTCCACACTATCCACAACACCCCAACCTTTCTGTCATACAAACCTCATCACTATCCACAACACCCCAACCTTTGTCATACAGACCTCCACACTATCCACAACACCCCAACCTTTGTCATACAGACCTCCACACTATCCACAACACCCCAACCTTTCTGTCATACAGCCCTCCACACTATCCACAACACCCCAACCTTTGTCATACAGCCCTCCACACTATCCACAACACCCAACCTTTCTGTCATACAGACCTCCACACTATCCACAACACCCCAACCTTTGTCATACAGCCCTCCACACTATCCACAACACCCCAACCTTTCTGTCATACAGCCCTCCACACTATCCACAACACCCCAAACTTTCCGTCATACAGACCTCCACACTATCCACAACTCACCAACCTTTCTGTCATGCAGACCTCCACACTATCCACAACACCCCAACCTTTCCGTCATAAAGCCCTCCACACTATCCACAACACCCCAACCTTTCTGTCATACAACCCACCACACTATCCACAACACCCCAACCTTTCTGTCATACAACCCTCCACACTATCCACAACACCCCAACCTTTCTGTCATACCACCCACCACACTATCCACAACACCACAACCTTTCTGTCATACAAC